>NW_001834628.1:0-48689 GCF_000150035.1 Vanderwaltozyma polyspora DSM 70294
GTAATGATTTATTTAATCTTGAGCTTTGTGTAATTGTGATTTTGCTCACTTAATATACCACTGCACAATACCAAAATATGTTGGACCTCTTGACCATAGATTATGAGAGTCCAATTATCTTTAATTAAGGTGGGAAACAGTAATGTCAGTACTCCATGGTGTATTTAGGCTTAATTGTAGGATAATTTGTTCCTTGAACTTCTGATGACCACGGATTTTATAGGTGTTTCTTTTATTTGAATCTTAGCACATAATATGAATAATCTTGGATGCTGACATACATACTCTTTGACATAGATATTGAGATATTAAGATAAGTTAGGAAAATTATTGCAGTTCGGTGAAAAGTATCCTCTTTTTAATTTACTATTACACTAAAGAAGAATTGGAGTTAATTATATTGAACTAGCAAAATATCTCTGAAAATTAGAGAAAACCTGAATTTTGTTGAATTTGTATTAAATGGTAAAACTTTATTTTTTTAAATAGAGATTCGTTAACTATAGATTTTAAATCACTTGAATCCATATATATATATATACAAGAATGGGTATATATGTACGATGGTACTGATAAGTATACAGGAAATAGTACACAATTTCTATTTGGAGATGTCACGAAATTCAATTGCGTTAAAGCCTTGGGTTTTAATGTAGATGGACATTATCACCTCAATGTTAAAATATTCCTTACAATTTTAAAACATTTCATCTCCTAAGCTGTACAATTTATCTGTAGCGATTTAACTTTGTTTTTTGGTCGTTGCTGTTGTGAATTTCTCGTTGCTAGGTCATGTAGTGATCCAAAAAGGTAATTACATAGATATAAGGTCTTCTAAGTAAGTGTTATTAGAATTTATGTTTCATTTGGAGACAGGAAATTGTATAAAAAGAAGTTACACATAAAGCTATATGCATCGAGATCTCTTTTAGATGTTATTCTCGTATTTGAGATGAAGAGCTACGAAGAAGAATGAAAATTTTGAGAGAATATTGGAAAAACTATAGCAACACCAAAATTATTGGGGTTCTAATTTTCTCATACTTTGTCTATCCACCCTCATCAAATCTTGGCTGCAGTAAAATACGAAATATACCAGAACTCTTTTTAATAGCGGTAGCATGTTTTTAATTGCATCAAAAGTTTTACGCGTTTCTTTTTCTTTTCGCATTGTTCCTCTTATGTATATTTCCTAATTGAGAAATTTACAAATGAGTCTTGAAACATGGGTATCCTTCAATATTTTCTAAGGTTAAGATGCGTAAATCAGATGGGTGAGTGTTTCAAGATGTATCAATTCAAATGTATATACAAATATATTTCCAGTAGGTTAAAAAAGATCCAAAGATAAAATAACAATTTTCGTCAATAGAATGGGAACATATAAAAACTCATCATATAGTAAATTCTTCAATTATGGGCTATAAACACCTTCAATCATTTTATGTTCAACTTAATACTATCAAAAAATCATTAACAACAGCGGTATTCAAAAATAGAATAGAATTAATATATATATATATACTCATATATATAAACAGAAAGGAAAAAACAAACATTAATATACAATTACAATGAAATTTTCTACATTATTTGCTTCATCTTTGGTTTTAGGTACAGTTATTGCAGACTTACCATCAGCATATGTAGAAACTACACCATATTCAGTCTTCACCACCTCTATGTTAGCTAATGGCAATTCAATGATCGGTGTCATTGAGTATTACCGTTCTGTTACATATATTAGCAATTGTGATTCTACAAGTAAAACAGAAGGTGTAGTAACTGTCACTTTAGCCTAATTGGTTAATTTTTAATGTTCGTAAATATATAGGTTTTTAATAAAGGTAAAAAATAAAAAGTATATAATATTTTAATAAATGCAGGCTCAGTAATTAACACTTTTGTTGTTTATATTAAGTAAAAGATATTCAGTTCAGTCGCGAAAACTATAGTGCTGTCAGGTGTTTTGAAGAATAGTTTTCTTTATTTAACGTTAAATAACCAAAAAATCAAAAAATGATTTCGCCCAGGATCGAACTGGGGACGTTCTGCGTGTTAAGCAGATGCCATAACCAACTAGACCACGAAACCACACTCTGTTAGGTTTTGAAAAAAATACGTTGCTTTTGGTTAACATATTATATTCTAATTTTTGTATTGTTTGATCCGGAATATTGAATATCAATGTATTAAGTATTTATCTAGGGAAACAAGCCGTAGAAGTAAATACTTAAGGTTACTAGTTATAAGCTCTATGAGGTTAATTAACTATTATAATAACTATACAGTAGTATTAAATATATAAGGATTTCTATGGTCTTCTGTTTAATAACAAAAGTGTATATCTTTACTTCAGGAACTATGCCCTTTATATACGTCATGTCAGTTATCTATTAGCGTCATTCCTTTTAACAATCATGACAGATCCTCTTTCCTTATTCCTGTCATCTTGTACTAACGTGGAATCAATACATTTTGACTTCAAAGTCAATTTATTCACAATGTCTGTACATGTATTCGTCGAAAATATGTAAAATATTATAACAGTCCTGGATTTTTACCTTTTGGGAACAAATAATAAAATAAAAGTGGTGAAAAAATTACAGAATCTTGAATCCAAGTTTTGTGTTAGCATTGGAGCCCTGAGACTCAAGAAAATGATATAATTATATATATTAGTAAAGGTGTTCATTTGTATTTCTTCTGCTAATGAAATTTTTTAATATTTATTTAAAGTTTTTATTAATGGAAACGTTATGTAGGGGTATGATTCACTTAGTTAAATTTTGTTTGGAGAAGAAAATATAAATTTTTATGCTATCAAAACAACTTTAAAAACAAAAAAAACATTACTAAGGAAAAGACAAAATATTTTAACGAAGAATACAAATTACAACGAATAATAATCATCAATTTTTCAAGTAGGAGAATAATATATCTTTTCATAAATGGCAGTTAGATAAAACTTCAAATCTATCGACCTAACTATAAAATACAAGCCAATTATCCCTACCAAAAACTAATTTTAATTTCTACATTTGATTTAGCCAGTTAAGAAGTCCATAATGCTTTTAATGACGTTGTCAATGCCATTTTAAATGAAATCATGCTGAAATCGGAAGTGTCCCACGCTTTCAAATATTATATGTGCAAGATAATAACCAGTCAAGAAAACTAGATAATAACGAGTCAGGAAAACAAGATAATAACAATTGAACGTTAAATGCAACCTTCCCTTTCAACATCAAAGCCTCTGTGTAACTTAAGCGGTTCATTATCTGGTAAAAAACTTTAATGCTTAATAAAACCTGCTTTCAGTAAAGATAGTTTAATTAAATTTATAATGATATTCGAAATACTACTAAATCCACCCGCATGCTGATCTTCATTGGTTAAAATTAAGGATTGGCTGCTTTATACTCGAATGATTTAAGATGAATTGAGAGAATTCACGGTAGAAACCAACAATTGATACAAACTTATCATAAAAATCAGCATCAACTTATGTGATCCTGACTGGGATGAGTGGCATCGCCTGTATGATCAGTTAATCATAATACTTTTTTTCTTAGTTAAATTCTGATATTGGTATATATCCAACGTTTTACAAAATGAAATTCGGCTCGAAAATTGTTGCAAGATTTATTATATAAAAAGGAGGCATCATATCTAATCTTAAGTTTTATATAAAGTCATGTTTCTTCCATTGTGTATTTATGTAGTAAGGCAAGAGTTAAGTAATTAGATTATATTCATAATGGTTAGAGAATTGGTTAATTTCAACGAAGAATGCACTTGTGCATCATGTCAAAACGGTTGTTCATGCGGTACAGCTGAAGCTTCTGCTTGTAAATGTGGTGAAACTTGTGCCTGCGCTAAGAAACAATCATGTTGTTGCGAAGGTAAGCAAGCATGTTCATGTGCAGCAGGATCCAAATGTTGTGGATCTTGTGGATCTGGCAAGGGTTGTTCCTGCAAGCAATAAATTTCATAGGGTTAGCAAAAGAGAGATCTAACGAAAAGTACGAATCCACCTTTTTATCCTTCCATGTTAATAAAATAAACCGATATATAGTAGTACGCTTAGTTTACAATGAAACAACACCATATTTGTTAATTGGCTTTCATTTAAATTAATATATATTATGTCATTATCTAGAATACAAACAAATAAACCACTAGTTTTTTTTTTCATTGTTGTATGAGAGAGTTTTGTAGATAATATTTTTTCATAGCGTTGTATTGTGTTCTCTTCAACCACCAGATGCAATATATATATATATCATTCCACCCCAATAAAGAGACATACACATACACACATTATTACAATTTCAAGCAATTGCAAGCAATTGCTCCCAAGATCAGAGCAGTTCCACAACGTTGTGTGACCAACTTTGAAGATTTGTCCCAATTTGTCCCAATTAATTACGAAAACCCCAAAACCAAGACACCCCAATTTGTCCGGACATGATTTGTCCCAAAAAAATGAAAATTTTTTTTTCGAATTTCGTCACTCTTTTCTTTTTATTCCTCTGCTTGGAACCAAAAATTCGATTTGTTTTTTCTGTCTTAGCCAATAACATTTCCCATTTCGGCATCATCAGTTCGAATCCTAACCTGTTCCGGTAATTTCAAGACGATATTTTACTTAATCGGGCTAAATGGAAAAATGATTTTTCATTTTTCGAAAAATTTAAATTTCTTTTTTCCCAAATTTCGAAAAAATTCGTGTCTCATCGCTGCTCAGCTTCTAATTTTTTGGCAAGCACTATAGTTAAATATATTTAATAGTAGAGCAAGACTTGAACTGATATGCCTGATTCGAATATATTAAATTTCTAATGGATGAGGTACAATACAATTAAGAATAAGCTTACTGTTCAAGGAGGGATTGGAAGATCTAGAGTACTTAACTGGATTGGATTGGATTGGATTGGATTGAATTGGTTTTGTTTTGTTCTGATTGTGAAGAAAAGGTATTGATTGGAATTGGCTTCAGCGATAAAAAACAAGCAACAACAATACAAAATTAAAGACACGAGAAACAAGGTAAATAACGATAACAATACCATTAATTTTTAACGTTAGAATTACTTTGAATTAAATTGTATTATTTAGTAGTAATCGGCGCTAGTTATTAAATATATCATCATACTATATAAAATGGATTTCCAAAATGAATTTTATTTAGCTGATGCAATGGAATTGTTGAGACCACAACGTCTAGATAACAATGTTTTTTTTGGTCCATTGAACACTTTAACTCAAGTTGAATTTCTTCGAGAAAATAACATTAGATTTTTCATTGGTATTGGAGTTTCAACTGAAAGATTAGCTAAAATTTGTAATGAAAATGCAATGTTGCGCGGTTCAATGAATGAGGTAATAATGATAAATTTTGATTCTGGGGTTGTTGCAGGTCAACGTTGTAATTCCTTTGATTCCGAATCAATCACTACAGATTTTCAAAGATTTAATACAAGCCAATTACAGAATTTAATCTCTTATTTAGTCAATGATAAACGTTCGTCGTCTTCTCACTCGTCTGGCAATCCTAATGATGATAGATGTTTGACTCCACTACCTGAACAATCAGATATTTCAAATTTGTTATATGGTGATATTTCTCATTATTATGGCTCAAGTGTATTTAGTGATGTCAACGTTGAAAAATTTAAAGCTTTCAATGATTTAATAACGCTATTTAAGGCTTATGACCCTACGAACAAAGTGCTTGTATTCTCAAATGATGGTAATGATGAAGATTTAGTAACGTTGTTAGTATCTTCGGTATTAAAGGCTAACCCATCCACCAAAATTTTTGAAGCTTTACAATATGTGAAATCTTTAAGAGCTGCTTTATCAAATATTAAGGATGAAAAAATCATTTGGTGTAGTGGTTTACTAAACTATTATGAATGTGTAAGAGCTAATGAATTAAATTGGGGTAGAGTTGGTGATCAAAGGAAAACCTTAATTGATTTCCAAAACAATCATCAATCAAAGAACAGAAAAAGAGATGAATCAACTATGAAATCTATCGAACCTGTATTAGCTTTAGGTACTCATAAAATCTTAGTTGGTGGAAATAGTAAAAGATCTCGTTGCGATTAATATTTCACCATAATATCACATATTACAAAATAAAATTTACAAGTTTAATTTTTATTTTCAATTCATTTTCAAATTATTCCACCTTAATATAACAATACTTGCTAATTCCAATAAGTGAGAAATTCTGAAAGAATTATCAGGTCAAAGGAAAAGAATGAATTAGAGAATATAATTTATCGTTATTATTTTTTTTTCTCCCACATTACTTCGTTTTAATGCTCTATTTAAATTGGTTATTCATCGTTCCTCTTTATCAAAATTATCATTGTATCATTAACTAATCCATCTTTTGTACTATATAACTGATAACTATCTATTAGCTATATTTAGTCCAACCATTATCTCCAACTCTCTATTTATGTTTATCTACTGCACTCATTTATAAATTTATATTTATCGAGAATAAAAATTTCTATATTTATTTATTTGATTTGTATTTTTCTCCACGCTACAAACTAATGTCACCTATAGTACAATTTATTTATATATATATGTGTGTGTTATTATCCTATTAAACTACCGCTTCAGTTTGCATTTGGTACTTTAGAGAGAACATCAAATGCACCTGTACCAACATTATTCAATTTACCTAGAACAATTCTAGCAGATGGACTCTTCAATTCTTCATTTTCGTTATCCAAAACAGCCTTAGTTAAAAATTGACAGGTAGTTTCATATGACATCTTCATTAATGAAGAGGTGGATGTTTCCATACCTTGTCTGTTGAAAGCCAAATAAGTACCTTGTCTAGTCATCATATCAGCAATCAAATCCAAATGACGGAAAGAAACAGAAATAGCATAACGAGAGAAAACATTATTTATTTCATTGACAATGGTGTTTCTGGCAGCTTCAACACCGTATGTCTTTAAAACAGCAGAAACATCGTTAGAGGTAATACCATCAACGCCAATGAAAGCTTCTTGATCCCACATAGCTTGGAAATTAACACCTTCAGTGACCAAAACACGTTTACCATTTTCTGGTTCTGGGTGAACACAACGATCAATAAATGGAACTTGTCTGATAACAGTCTTTCTACAAATGTCCTCAACAATGTTAACCATCAACAATTTCTCTGTATCAGCGGCTAAGTCTAACTTAAACTCACACCACTTACCGGCTTCGTCGTCAAAGTTATACTTGGATATAAATTTATGGTTTGAAATAATAGCTGATTGACGATCACGTTGTGATTTGTTCAAGTTTTTGTTGCTTGAAACATTTTCGTTAACATCTGTCATTTCTTCATCTGACTCAGATTCATCATCATCAGATTCAGATTCTTTATCAGAGTCTAATTCACCTTCATCAGATGATTTCTCAGCTTCTCTCATTGTTTCAATCTCATCTTCATCTGGATCATCATATGAAACAGCTTGCTTTGTTCTTTTACGAGATTGTTCTTCATCATTATCTTCAGATGATCTTGTTGAACCTTCTACTGATGCCAATGCTAATTGAGATTTTGGAATTGCAATACCAATGTCTGCAGAAGTAGTCTTCTTTTGCTTCTTAATTTCCTTGACAATTGCAACTTCCAATGCACGTAAGAATTTATCAGAAATGACCTTTTGCAATTCTTCCTTTGAAACATCATACTCCTCATCGTATTCATTTTTGTCAAAAAAGTTCATGTTTACAACATAAGAACGTGAGTTAGAATCACTTGCTGAAGAACCGATTGTTTCAGTTACAATAACCTTGTCAATAACCTCAGATAATAAAACCTTTGAAATAGATTTAGAGAAAACGTCAGCTTGATCATCTGAAACATCATCCAAAATTGGCAGAGTCATTTGAGGAGTTTTAATAGCAGCTGAAGCTGTCATAATAATTTCTCTCATACGAGGAATACCTAAGGTCACATTAGCGGCACCGTGACCAGCAAAATGGAAAGTGTTTAAAGTCATTTGTGTAGAAGGTTCACCAACGGATTGAGAAGCAATAATACCTACAGATTCACCTGGGTTAATTAAGGAACGCATGTATTTTAATTGCATTAATGCTCTGAATTTCTTTTCATTTACAGATTTGTCAGACTCAAATAAGGAAGCATTGGAATCCAAAAACAATTCCAATTTATCTTGGAATTTTTCAGAAACAGCACCTAAGTATTTAGCTGGGTTGAACTTAGCTAAAGCAGGGTCATATTTAATATTTTGTTCATAATGAGGAACCTTTCTATTCTTCTTTCTACTTTTAGATGCCTTTTTGGAGTATTTTAGTGCAGTTTCGACATCTAAGTGTTCAATCAATGCAGATGGATTATATTTCTTCAACAAAGAGTCATAGTTTTCCAGACAGAATTCAAATTGAGTTAAATGAGATTCCTTTGTAACATCAACAGAATCACCACCATACAAAAATTGAATCAATGTACCATCACCGTCTCTGACACTGTTGTCATAAGATATATGAACACCTTCTAATTGTTTAGTCAAACAACGTTGCAAGTAACCAGATCTGGAAGTTTTAACGGCAGTGTCAATCAAACCTTCACGACCAGCCATACAATGGAAATAGTACTCTTGTGGCTTAATACCGGAATAGAAACGACCTTTAATGTAACCACCAGCCATAGCATCTGTTTCAAAAGGTTTGAAAGATGGTAATGTCTTACCACTGACCATTGTTGGTACTCTTCTACCTTCCAATGCTTGTTGACCTAACAAACACATAATTTGGGAGACATTGACATTAGAACCTTTAGCACCAGATAAGGCCATTGCTTGCATTGAGTTGTAAGGAAATTTCTTCATGGTACCATCTGGAACACACTTTGAAACGACCTTAGAAGTAATACTATTAACCTTTGAAGAAGTAACAGCATCAAGAATACCAGATTTGTTGTCATCACGTAAAATTTCTTCTAAACGTTTCAATAACTCTGAATCATCAGAAGCTGTTTCCTTTTCCAAATTGGTAACTTCACATGCAGCTTGACGACCTGTATCAACAGAGGTCTTCAAAATATCCTTTCTCCACTTATTACCTTCATCAGTCAAACGTAGATCATCCATACCACAAGTGAATGCTGTAGCAGTGATATAGTTAGTAAATAATCTACCCAAGACAGACAAAACCTTAGCAGCAACATCTGGACCATAAACTTCATGTAAAGAGTGAACAATACCGTACTTAGAAGCACCATATTGACTCTTATCTAGGATACCACATAATAGTTCACCATTTTTGAAAATGACATCATTTTCAGTGGAACCATTACCCCAATATTCATTCTTAATCTTGTTAGAAGAATTCAAATTGATACCAGGCATATCTGATGGAGTTACGTTCAATAAAACAGTAGTAATGATTTGTTTACCAGTCCATAAAGGCACTGGTTTAAATACTGCTGGTGGAACAGTAACAATCTTAGATCTTGTGGTATGACCATGTTCTGGACGAATACAACCGTAAATATACTGTTGATATTGTTCTCTAGTGAAGAAGCTATCTTTACTGGTTAACCAAACACCAGCTGAAATATGATCTTGAATCAAACCTCTGACTGGAGAACCTGATGTTGGTGTCAAGTATTGAGAATCGGTGTTTGCTAAATTGAATGCTTCTGCTCTTGCGTTTTCATTTTGAGGGAAATGCATATTCATTTCATCACCATCGAAATCCGCGTTATAAGCACCAGTGTTAGCATAATGTAAACGTAAAGTTTTTTCACCTGGCAAAACTCTAACTTTATGACCCATCATAGAAGCCTTATGTAAAGTAGGTTGACGATTCATAATGACAATATCTCTGTTTTTGATATGACGGTAAACCTTTTTGTTTAGAGTGTGTGTAGCAATGTTTGATGATGGTGTCATCAATTGGTTTGCCAAAGCTTTACGTTGTTCCAAAGTCATACCAATTAAAGAAACCAAAGAACCATCTTCATTTTGGATTTGAGAAGCACCTGGCCATTTATCAGGACCATTGATAACAGCTTGACGCAATTCAGCAATGTTATAAGAGGTAACAGGTTCTGGATAGGTCAATTTAGTTGCAAAAACTGGAGGGACACCAATTTCGTTAGTTTCAATATTTGGATCAGGAGAAATAACCGAACGAGCTGCATAGTTAACACGCTTACCCATCATATGTTTTCTGAACAAACCTTCTTTCTTTTCTAAGGCTTGCTTTACACCTGGAATTGGAACCTTACCACCGGTGTTACCTTGAGCCTTTGTAGAATCAATAAATGCATTTACGTCGTTTTGGATGGTGACGAAAGCATTCATTAATCTACTAAAAATGACTCTTCTATCTTGTAATGAAACCTTATCTTTTTGTAATTTTGACATTTCATCATTCAAGTCTCTAATTAATAAGGAGGTAGTTAAAATTTTAGACAACAATTGATTTTGAGTATTTTCATGAACTTCGTCACCTAATTTAGATGGCAAACGGAATCTTGTTGGTGGAACTAAGACAACTTCCATAAAAAAAGTATCGGCTTTTACCAACTTTCTTGATAAGTTTGGTCTAGCATGGAATACACATTGTAAAACTTCTTGTTCTGTTTTAAATACAGCTCTCAAAATGTTTCTGACCTCAGTTGACAAAATATAGGTAGAGCCTGTTTTTGGTCTAGCTGATGGGTTTCTTCCAACATCGAATTGTTCTTCTTCAGTGGTTTCATCAGAACCAGTTAATTTCTTAGCTTGTTCTTGTTTTTTAAGCATATCATGACGAATGAAACCCTTAACTCTATTGTTGGTCAATTGCTTATCATTTAAAGCAGTTTCAAAGATCTTGGTAAAACCATCCTTTCTGAATTTTGGAGAGTACATACCACAGTTGTCACACTTTGGTCTAGATAACAACTTCTTGTAAAAGTCATGGACCAACTTCTTTCTTTCATCATTGACGATAGCAGTGAAGGTACCTTTAATTGTTGTTTTGCCTTCGGACAAAGCTTTAGCAATGGCCATGTCAACGAATTCCTTACGCTTATTTTTAATTTCTCTTATCATTGAATCAGAAATAGATTTTGAAGACTTCTTTTCATCCATATCGTTATCTTCAGCAGCTTCATCATCATCATCATCTATAATGGATGACATATCACCAACGCTAATGGAATCCAATTGGTATGATTCATCGATTAACCCGTATTGTAGTAACTTCAATTTACATGTATAACGATGAACTTCAATAGATCTTAATCTAAAGTGATGGCAGAAAAGACATGAGCTTCTCAAATAGATGTACAATTGATTGAAGAACAATGGGTTGTAACATGGGACTGGCAATTCAATATGACCTTGATGACCAGGACAAAATTTTTCGTCTAAACCACATGTTGAACATAAGTTTCTCAAGAAAGCACCTAAGGCTAAATCATATAAACCACCAGAAATCGGATGACCTAAGTTATCCAATACGGTAGGATTAGTAATTTGTTTGGCAGACAAATTACGAATTTCTTGAGCTGTCAAGATACTGAAATCAATAGATGTGATTTCAGAACCAACTGGCTTAGAAATATCCATATTTGACAGTTCTTGAAAAGTTTTTCTCTCTAGTTATGGGAACTTAGTTAGTTAATTATTTAAAACAACTTAACTTGAAAATGACCACTGTCTAACGGGAAATATGGAAATCAATAGATGCCTTTAATAGTTGTGATGGGGATTTCGAGAACCAAGATTAAATCCAATTCCCAAATCATAAAAAAAGTCTCAATGAATATGATCAATTAAAGTTCAAAAAGTTTTTTTAATATAGTAAATTAACAGTAAATGCACTCAGAAAAGTTTTTAGTAATTGTAGGAAAAAAAAATCGATGAGATGAGGAAAACATTTGATACTTTATTGTCACTATTGTACATTGAATTCTATACAATACGAGCATTATTCAATGGGAATAAAAAAAAATTTTCAATCGTTTCTTTTTTATAAATCATGCGAACCCAACATCACAGTTAACGAACTAATCTTGTTATATATCGATCGATAACGACCACCAGTCTTAACACCAATAAGGAGTATAAAAGACCTGAAACACTTAACAAATGGGTATGGATCAAACAGAAACATCATCAAATAGCCATATTTCACAATCGGTATTGTATCTGAATAGAGTTAACTAATCTTGGAACATTGTAATCTTTTCTTGAATCAGGTTCCTAACAATTGGAATCGAGTCTTCTTACAATACTTCTGACACAATCAAAAAAAGAGACTAAGTAACTTGGAAAATTATAATATTCAGGCCATTAGTGACTTCTTTAAATTTAGAATGATAATATGGCCTTTTATTAGACTTTAATAACTAGTTGGGAAAAGTGTTTCATTAATTGTAATGAATTTTGAGAGATGACAAGTGCCATAAACCTACGATGAAATCAAAGAAACTTATCCTAAAAACTTCTTCTTTCTCTCTACAAAACACATAGTCATAGAAAACAAGCAATTAAAATGTAGACATAATATAATATGTCCGTAATTTTAACATTTGAAATAACGCATATATATGCTATTGGCGGTTAAATTTCCTTCCTTTTTCTTTCCTTGCACCAATTTCCCAGGATAAAAATAAACAAACAACAAGCTATTCAATTGAAACTGTTCATATTCAACCAATTGCTACCTTCCCAGTGTTACGTCTAATATAAATTGTAACTGGTTTAGTCCTTAAACGAAAGAAGATCAATGAAGAAGATGTCACAGTATGATCTCTTGCAGTCTTTGAAATGACACATTTCTGCTGGTTAAAAACACTTTCAAATGAACCGGAAACCTTCTGAATCATAAATATTTTTAAATTTTTGAAATTGATATATTGGATTGAACCTATAAATCTTTGTCTTGACATGTTTTCATCTTGTTGATTGACTTGTCTTATTTATAATTTGAGTCTCTCTTTATATCGAATCTCTCTTATCTGCATTTTTTGATCCATTCGTATAATGTGAGCTCATCGCATGGTCTAAAAATTTTTCATCAAGAACAAGGTCATCTCGAACTGTATAAGAGATGAATATGATACTTAATGGTATTGAATAGAGGTTTAAATATAGTATTCATCAACTTTCAGAGGAACCATTAGATTACTGAAGCACTAATTAACCAATATGTCTGCTGTGAAGAGATCCTTTGCAGACTTGAAAGTTGCCAAGTTTGTCAAAAGACATAAGAAGGACGCTAAGAACCCTGTTGATGAAAATGGTGTTTCTAATTGTATTGTACGTATACCAATTTCATTATATGTCTCTTTAGCTCCTATGTATAGTTGCAATCCATTGCAAGGTATAATGAAACAACATTTGAATCCAATGGTTATGAGATATAACAATTCTGTTAATGGTGTTGTTTTAGGTTATGAAAATTTAAAGATACTAGATTCTGACCCATTAAATGAAGAGTCCTCATCTGAAAAATTGATTAAACTGACTCCTGATACTCCATTTGGTTTCACTTGGTGTCATTGTGACTTATACGTCTGGCAACCTAATATCGGTGATTTCTTAGAGGGTTGGATCTTTATTCAATCTGTCTCACACATCGGTTTATTGATCCATGATGCATTTAATGCAAGTATTAAGAAGAATTTTATTCCAGAAGGTTGGACATTTGTACAAAATGAAGAAATTGATAATGCTTCACAATCTGGAGAAAACCAAAATGACGATAAAAAATCAAATTTCTCTTCCTCAATGGGCTATTGGGTTGATGAAAATGGTGAAAAGATTGAAGGTAAACTAAAATTCACTGTCAGAAATATCTATACAAAAGGTAAAGTTGTGTCAATTGATGGTACGCTAGTCAATGATACATACGATAAAAATAGCTTGAATTCTCAAGTTGAAAATTTAACTGTTGTATCAAACAAGAAAATTGTTTTCGATGAAGAAGTTTCCACTGAAAATAAAGAGAGTATCAAAGAATTAGAATTACCTGAAGTTAAAGAAAACGATGGCGAAGAATTAGTATACGAACAAAACACAAGTGATAGCGATGAGGACTCTAGCGATTCAAATTGATAATGCATAAACATATACAAATATATAAAAAATAATAATTAAACTCTCACATTCTGTAACATATATATTGAAGGATAAAACGAATATATAAAATTAAATGAACTAACATTTATTAAACTAGTATAAATTTATAAAAAAATTCTCGCATTAGAATTAATTAGAACAACAAAAAATTGACATTGCATTTAAAAAAAAAATAATGAAATATATATTTAAATAATTATGAATAAAAAATATGAACCTTTACCGATATATATATATAATAATGTGCCGCCAAAAAATAAGAAAACCTAATCCCAAAATGTCTAAAATAAAATTACCTTGAAATTGTTAAAATTTCTTTATATTAAAATGTAAATGTAAAATGAAATTAAAATAAAAATGATGATGAACATGAAAATAAAATGAGATCTAATTAATTGCAAATATTTATTACCATTACAAATATTTGTCAAAATTAGAATCTTCTAACCAGCCAATTTTCTCATATGCTGCATATAACCTAGAAGCCTTGTTAACGTCTATGCGACAAGCCTTCTGAGCGTCAGTACGTCTAAACGGTAAACCCTCCTTATAACGATAAACCTTTTCTAAGAATAATCTTCGCTTTGAGTCCAAGTACAAGTCACATGGTAATCTCAATATCTGTGCCAATACTAGTTCAGCAGGATGCAATTTATCCTTCAATGGATCACGAGATAAATCCATTGGAGAACCTTTCCATTCTACCTTCATAACTTTTACATTGTTTGGAGGTATTGTGGATAATGGAGGGGAATAGTCTGGCAATTTTTCCCATGACATGTTTGGAATGTACTGAGGAGTATTATTAACAATATTAGCTGATGCTAAAGGTGGAGACGTCAAAGGTGTTGCTTTTTTAACCTTACGGACAGGAGTTGAAGGAGCTCTACTGCGGTCAATTTGAGAATCATCATTTTCACTATCAAAGAAAAGACCTTCGTTGACTCCTCTATTTCTTGCACGTTGTAATCTTTCAATGTATTCTGCCGAGCTATACTTATAAGGTCTATATCTCTTAGTATATCTGTTTGCAGGCATTCCAACATACCTTGTCTTCCCTGATGTATCCATTGTCTTTATACCACTAAATGATCTATATTGAGATAAGAAACCATGTGTACCATACCTATATCTTTTCACTGTCATACCTTGAGGCCAACATGGTTTAACCATAATGCCAATTTTTTTCACTGGTGCAATCTCTTTAGAAGTCTTTGAAAATTCAATTGGGCTTAATTGAGGGGACAATGGGGGCGAAGGGATATGATGCTCATCTAGTATTGAATCTATGTTTGAAGTAGAATTAATCAACCCAAGACAACGTGACTCTAACATTCTTGGATTACCCAATCTATTCACTCCTTCATATTTAGTATTATTAGTATCATTGTAGGGCACATCCGAAAGTAGTAAAGGTCCGTTGTGATGATTTGGCAATACTCTATTAGCCATCAACATTGTATTGATGCTATGCTCGTTAGAATGAATTTCCATTGCATTCTTTGAGCAAGAATCAGAATCTTGTGTAATAACGTTTTTTAATAATTCTAAAATTTGATTATTTTCCTTTGGAGTCACCACTGTATTCAACTGAGCATGCTCTGGTTGTGGAGAAAATAATTCCATATTTATATGAATATTGCTCTTTAAATAATCAATGAATCTCTCTTTGCTTTGTTTGTATATTTATATTCTTCTTATAATCGATTGATTTCCTTTCCTTTAAAAATAAAAATAATTAATAGTTAACCAATTTACTCTGAGAAATAAAATTTGGAGTACAGGCTAAATCTAAACCAATAAATCAAAATTCGATATCAATTAATGAAAAATTGACTGTTTCTCACCAACAATTAAAAAATAATAAATAAATCCAATAATACCAAATAAGTGGAAAGTGTAATCTCCCGATTTAAATATCAAAACTATATTTATAACTTAGGATGATTCATAAATTAATAATCCCTTAATCATTAAAGAAACCTCTTAAATATTCCAGAATTTTTTAGCCTTTTGTTCCAGTAATTTCTACTAATTTCCAATCTATTACTAATAATTTACTGTATGACAAACCATTTTAGTCGGGATGATCCTAAGCCCCATAGTATCACTTTTATCAAATATCAATTCATTACTAAAAATGGCAACATTGCGGGAAAACCGGATAATATCACCTGGGAACTAGAAATCACTGCACCTCGGTCCCTTTTAAAAATATCTTGTCTGCACCAAAAACATGAAATCACGTGAATTTTGATAATTCCATTGCAGCTCTTTCTCCCAGAACATAATCATCAATCATAAAATAGGTACATCCATCCAATCCAACTAGCTAGTGGAAATACCCCCCTTCCTTTCTTTTTGATGAAGAATCATCATAGTAATTGGCTGTGATTCTAATGTATCTACTAATGCTCATAAATTGGGAATACAATGCAGAGAAGTGGTCTGGTTGGAGGGTTTTTGGAGAGCGACCTGGAAGAGAAGACACGCTCAGTGGTAGATAGAGGGTAGGTTCGTGTGGTTCTTGCTGCTGTTGCTTAAACAGAAGGAAGAAATATCAAAGGAAAAAAAATAATCAGATAAATATATGATGCTAGGAGGAGAGGAGGGAGAAGAGAAGGGGGGGGGGGGAGGAAGACGCTATGATGGGAAGGGATGGGAGAGGGGAAAAAGAAATCAAGTCTCAACAGGATTAAAATGGGTCATAATCAAGTTTCGTTGCTTATCTGAAAAACGTTATTCTGTTTTGTTTTCCTTTCTCTCTGTGATTTCAAAGCATATATCCCATAGTCCGTAGTAGTGCGAATTCATCCATAATTGGTGATAGTCGGAAAGTACACAGAATGTGAACCAAAGGGTTCTCAACATACTACGGTCTTCAGGTTTATCAAAACCAACAACGACAACAGCAACTGTTTTTATCACAGTACCTGGTCTGCGAGAGAATGACGCGTTTCTATGTGGATCTGTCTGTTTGGTCAGGTTTCTGTTGTCTTGGATTGACTTTTGCTTCTGCATTTTGCTCCGATACTTTTATGAACCAAATTAAATCACAATCTGTATTACCAACATGTATAGTTTTTTATAGATATGGTAGGGGAAGAGTACTTGACATAAAAAATTATCAAATACATGATGCAACTACATTGGGTTATATCAGTTATAGACTAGACATGTGCAGGAATATGATTAGCTAGGCTTTGTGACCCAGACTTATGAATGTTTATCAAAAATCCAGCAAATTAGGCATATTTGCTTTGTGAAAAGTATACATGACATCATCTTATTTGGGTATTTTAAAAATTGTCCCGTGTTTCTTGACTGAACAATAGCCAAGTTGCCTATCGTAGACAAACCCTCATTTGGTTTTAATTTAATCACCCCAAGGGTCCCATTTCTTCTGATGATCTATCACTGACTACCGAGGATCCAACCAAACTTTTGTTTTCGTTGGATTAGATTAGTAGATCAAAACTAACTGGCAAGTTCATTTATGCCCATAGTATTAATTGTGATATCCAAATTCTTGTCCAGAAAAGATAAAAATTAATCAATTAGAACTTGACTTGAAATGAATTGCCATGATGTGCAAGCTTCTAAAGACTATATCAATGATAAATAGAGCCCATTGATGATATTTTCTTGAGAATCCGTTAGGCGCCATAGCAATAATCACAAAAGTTGTTGAAAACAATCTCTCAATGAAATTTCATTATTTTTCAAGAACTTTTTCAAGTGTTTTATAAATATAAGACAAATTGGTAGCAATTGTCCATAACGCACTTTCTTGTGATCCAATTGTGATGGTTCTTAATGGCAATTGTTGATGTAACTTTTATCAATCAAGAAGTTATGATCAACATTTTCATGAACATATTTTTTTTTGCTTTTACTTCGCATGGATCAAAATCATACAATACGAACACTAAGGTACAAGTAAAAAGTGTCAGTAATACCATTAAGAATATTTAGCCGATGGACTGAACGTAACCTGACTAAAGTGAAGTTCATGTTTACATAAAATATATTTTCCAATACTCTCAACAGACATCTTGTCATTAAACCATGCTTTATATTTCCTTCTTAAAACTATGTTATATAAACTAGAATATACAATGAATAGGTTCATATCATAATTCATCATGTAATGGTTCACCTGAACCTTTTGAATTAGCAGAGCCATTGGAAATCAATTGTCTCAAAGCAGAAAGCTTTTCCTCAGATATTTCTAATCTTTTCTTTAGTGATTTTTTTAATGGCGCGATTGAAACATCTGCTTGTACATCATTAACTAAATCTTGGCCGATGTTTGTTAGAGATCTAACGTCCGCTGATAGTCTTTGATAATGGATTCTTAATTTATCACCACCACTGAGTTTCCTTAATTCTTGCAAATTAATAACAAAACCAGGATGAATGGAATGGAATCTTAGTTTCTTTTCTTTCAGCATTTTGGACCAATATCCTTCACTCCAGTAACCTTTTCCTGAAATTGGAAACATCACAAATGGCGAAGAGAACTTAGAACTTCCTTCAAGTATATCAAATATATCAATTGGTTCTCTTGTTGGATCCATGTATACTATTTTATCCACTTCTTGGGGAAACAAGACATCGATAAAAATGAATTTGGAAATATCAAGTCTTCTATCTATAAACCTCTGGGGTCTTAACCAACTTGGCCAATTATACTTGATAAATTCAATTTCACTATTAACCGATTCTTCCAAAGTAATCCTGCTACAAAATTCTCTAAACGATGTGGATAATTGGGGAATATCGAGGATCCAAAATTTGATTCTTTTTCCATCATTTTTAGAACTTGCTAATATTGATAAAACCATTTCTTTGTAGTTTCCCTCTTCCTCAGGACTGCCGTTCAAGGTTGAAAAAATGTTAATTTTATTGTCTTCGATAGTCTTTACAAATTTATCATCGGATAATTTTCTTAACTTCACATATACCTTTTTTGGGTTGAAATCAAGTATAGAAAAAGACTTGACAGATATGTAGTCAGAATATGCGGCATCTGAAAATGACACAACTTCAAATCTAGGGTCACAACTTTGAATTTTAAAACATTTTCCCAGTTTTGGAATATTAAATTGTCCATAGCCGAATGTTTCCATAGTAAATGCCTTTCCTACCAAATTATCCGAGGAGTCAAGTAACTCCAGACATACCCCACCTTGACCATCAACAGTACCTTCAGATACAGGTCTAGTTTCATCAAATGCATGAACTTCTAATACTAAATCGGTAATTTCAAAATTTTCATTCATAACCATTTCTGGATTAGAATCAATTTCAATATCAAAATATTTCCTCAAATCACTTGATAATAGATCATCAATATCAGTATTTGGAAGGTAAACTCTTTCAATAGAATAAAAGGATAAATCTTTAGTTGGTAAAATAACCAGTTTTATGTTTATAAATGGCAGTTGTTCAATCTTAGAAACTAGTGAAAGTATTTTTTGACTACGTTCTTCTAATGGGTCTAATATTAACAAAATATCCACTGGCTTTGGCTTTGAGGTTTTGTCAAATATAGTAAAATCATCATTCTCTAAGAACTTATTCAAATCCATTCTTGGCAATTCACTCTCAGTTTTATATTCGATACCGTTATGATAAATGTCTGAACTATGGTAAAACATTTTTGTCAATAAAGATGATGCTACCTCAACATTATTAGGATCAACACCATCTATAAAAAAGTCTGGATATATTTCTTCAAATGAATACATAGTGTCAAGAGTTCTCTTTGCTTCACGTTGAAGAATAGACTCAAACAACTTCGTGTCAAGAATTTCATCTCCTTCAAATGATATCACTTTACCGTTGAAAATCATAAAGTTTCTATCATCAATGTATTTAAGAGGAACATCTGGTAACCATTTATGCAAAATATCAATTCCCACTGATTTTTCAGATCCTTTCTTCAACGGTTTCTTTCTTTGTAATGATTCAACTACACTTATTAAATCTTTCGACTTTAAAAATGCATCTTTTAACTTCCCCCAGTTCCCAGATTTATCATCAAACAAGTTAATTAACCTTATTTTGATACCACCATAAGATATATTGATTAAACTTTCCAATCTGTTTAGTGCTTCAAGTTGGTTAAAATCATCAGCCAATGTTATTGTGTGTAAAACGTTGAATTCTTTGTTTGGAATATATTCAATCAAGTTCTCTCTAATATTTTCTAATATACCATTATTCATATATGTATAGACAGAATCAGCAAAATAATCAGGAAGATACCTGCTATTTCTATTAACACCCGACTTCAAATGCAAGAGACCTCTTACTTTAACATCTTTTTGACCTTTTTGTCTGGACAATTCACGCTTTAATAAAGTAACATCCTTTTTGATAATCTTTGCAATTAAATAATTCCAAGTATTACTTTTGAAAGGATAAATTTCACCATTTATTATCACCGAGTTCTCATATATTTCCATATCTTCTAAAAATTTGTCGATTGAAGGGACATCTTCATAATCACTAAACAACAAATCTTTATCATTTATTTCGTCATTTTCATTTTTTAATAAAGCATTCAAAAATTCTATCAAATGCTTTATACCAGATTCTTTCAATTCGTAAATTGATCTAATAATATTTTTATCATTTCCGGTATGCAATGGCAGTAGACCTATTCGTTGAGGATAACCTTGGGATATAATATTCAAAGCCCGTATTAAACCAGATAATGCCTCTTGAGTTTCAGAGTCATGTAATGTGTTAAAATCAATTACAAATATAATCTCATTCCAATTTTGTCGAAACTCAGGGATTTCACCATATTTGGATTTTTCAAAGAAAGCTTCAACATCAGTAGATAATTCATTATACTGTGTATCCTTTTCTATATCGTTAAAATAAATTACACTACCTTCAAATGCAGGAATTCTGTGAAGATCAAGCTTAAAAGGTTGTAATTCTTTGAGATTATTTAATGAAAATTGAGAAAAGCGACTCAACAATTTTTTAGCCAAAGGTAATGTGTTTTTAGCACCAATATTCGATAATAGCTTTTCAAACCGATTAACATCTTGTAATTCCATTTTAATCGCATTCAACAGCGTGTATTCATTGAGCATTGAGAAACGTAAATTATTCCCGTTTATATATAAACCCAACATATTATAATCGATACCTTTCTTCGATAGTAGTTTTTGGGTTTCAATAATTCTTTCATTGACTTTGGCTTTCAAAAGCTGTGGAACTAACAACAAATAATTATTAACAATACTCTTAGCATAATCAAGAGTTTTTGAAAAATTCTTAGTTTTCTCGTAGAAGCTTCCTATCAGAGATGCTACTTTTAAATCCATATCTTTAAGTTCCTCGGTTGTAGGTAATTGCATAGTATATTTTCTTTTTCTAAATTCTGCTGGCAGATCTCCTGGGAAATCATAATTCCATTTTGTTAGCCCTGAATTTTTACGCTTTGTCAAACTCACACTTAATTCAATGGGATCATCTTGATAATCTAAAGAACAAGTAGACCTCCATATATATCTCAATTTCTCTGCCTTAGCTTCTGCAAAAAGATTTCTATTAAAGCTATCAAAAACTCCGTCTCCTACAGGGCACCCATATAGAAGCACAATTGGAGCTTTACTGTTCTCACCAATAACCACATCATTGACCAATAGTATATCTGCGTCTTGTTTTAAGGATTGTTTCTTCAAATCTCCAGATTTCAGATAAAAAACATCGTCAGGTTCATAATAATGCTTATCATTTAAAATGAAGTAATTAGAGTTTGTTTCTTCTCCATCTGTAAGTTCAGAAGGAAATCCCATAGGATATAGATAACAATACTCTATCAATAGAGCAGCCTCATTTGGTTTCTGAAACTCTTTGACCAAAAGTTCCGAAACAGTTTCAGGCAATTGTTCCATATCTTCTAAAATCAAAGAGTCATCCAATTGGAAAACTACTGGAAATAATCCTTGAAGCACCGAAAGGTCATCCTCTAAAGATAATATACGAGTCAATACAGTCCATACCCTGGCTACCTCAGGCACACCAAAACCATTCCTATCTCCTAAGCCATTACTGTGGGCAACTAATGCTAAAAATGTTAAAACAATAGTAGAAACCCAATTCAAACTCCATTTCTTCACTACCATTATCCCCAAAACCACAAAGAGAAACAAAGAAAACACAACCTCGGCCTATATCACTTATAAATTAATCTCTCAGACATTCTAGCCACAAGATCATAGACAATTCATCAATTGAATGCAGCTTTAACAGTTCTTAAATATCCAAACCTTTAAATTCTTTTAAAGGTTTGGATATTTTCTGTAATCTGATACCTAGAGCCGTGTCCGAAACAACCATGGTATTACCTTTGTTGCATAGTCAAGTGTGCCGGACAGAAAAATTTTCCCAATTAGTTGTACGCAGTTTCTCTGAAATCACAGCATAAAAAAGTTGGATATTTTTTCGAAACTGAAATTTGACAGTTCGAACAAGAAAAGATGTAAAACTAGATGGGTCATCTCTAATTGAGTTTCGAACAATAGGAAACAGTTATTCTTTATAAAAAAGATTTGGTTATTGTAGTTTATGAATCTATTTCAAGTTGGAATTAATATTTAAATATTGTTTGTTTTAATCAAGTATCTTTTGGAATAGCCCACGGAGGAAATATTATCTTTGACAGAGGAAATATTATTTATTTTAGTGGTATATTCGATAGTTGTAGATATATATTCTATTAGAAAAAAAAAAAATTCCGTTGAGAGATGACTATTGGTGATACAGATAGATGGACAGCTGCTGTTGTTCGTAATACATTTTTGGATTATTTCAAGTCCAAGGAGCATAAGTTTGTTCGTTCTTCTCCTGTTGTTCCATTCGATGACCCAACTTTATTATTTGCTAATGCTGGTATGAACCAGTACAAACCAATTTTCCTAGGTACTGTTGATCCATCTTCTGAATTCTACACTTTAAAACGTGCTTACAACTCTCAGAAATGTATCAGAGCCGGTGGTAAGCATAACGATTTAGAGGATGTTGGTAGAGATTCTTACCATCATACATTTTTTGAAATGTTGGGTAATTGGTCATTTGGTGATTATTTCAAGAAGGAAGCTGTTGAATATTCTTGGGAATTGTTAACTCAAGTTTATTCCATTCCAGCCGATCGTTTATATGTCACTTATTTTGAAGGTGATGAAAAACAAGGTTTAGAACCAGATCATGAAGCTCGTGAATTGTGGAGATCTGTAGGTGTCCCAGATGACCATATCTTGCCAGGTAATGCTAAGGATAATTTCTGGGAAATGGGTGAACAAGGTCCATGTGGTCCATGTTCTGAAATTCATTATGATAGAATTGGTGGTAGAAATGCTGCTCATTTAGTTAACCAAGATGATCCAGATGTTTTAGAAGTATGGAATTTGGTCTTCATGCAATATAACAGAGAACAAGATCGTAGTTTGAAATCATTACCAGCTAAACATATCGATACTGGTATGGGTTTTGAAAGATTGGTCTCTGTTTTACAAGATGTTAGATCCAACTACGATACTGATGTCTTTCAACCATTATTTAAAGCCATTCAAGAAATCGCAAACGTTAGACCATATACTGGTAAATTCGGTGCTGAAGATGTTGATGGTATTGATACTGCCTATAGAGTTTTAGCCGACCACGTCCGTACTTTAACTTTCGCTTTAGCTGACGGTGGTGTTCCAAACAATGAAGGTAGAGGTTACGTTTTAAGACGTATCTTGAGAAGAGGTGCTCGTTACGCTCGTAAATATATGAATTACCCAATTGGTAACTTCTTCTCTCGTTTGATGCCAACTTTGATTGAACAAGTCAAAGATATATTCCCAGAAGTCGCCAAGGATCCTTCTTTTGTTGCTGAAATTTTGGATGAAGAAGAAGCATCTTTCTCTAAGACCTTAGATCGTGGTGAAAAGCTATTTGAAAAGTATGCCGCTGCTGCATCCCAAACCGAATCCAAGACCTTAGACGGTAAACAAGTTTGGAGATTATATGATACTTATGGTTTCCCAGTTGATTTGACCGAATTAATGGCTGAAGAACAAGGTTTGAAAATCGATGGCCCAGGTTTTGAAAAAGCTAAGCAAGAATCCTACGAAGCTTCAAAGAGAGGTGGTAAGAAGGACAATTCTGACTTATTAAAATTGAATGTCCACGAATTATCTCAATTGAACGAAGAGAAAATCGCTAAATCCGATGATTCTTCTAAATACGGTTTTGACAATGTCGATGGTACAATTTTGAAATTATATGATGGTGAACAATTTGTTGATGAAATTACTGAACCAGGTAAAAAATACGGTATTATATTGGACAATACCTGTTTCTATGCTGAACAAGGTGGTCAAGAATATGATACTGGTAAGATAATTATCGATGATGTTGCTGAATTTAACGTCGAAAATGTCCAATTATATAACGGTTATGTTTTCCACACTGGTTCTTTGGTCGAAGGTAAATTATCCGTTGGTGACAAGATCATCGCCGCTTACGATGAGTTACGTCGTCACCCAATCAAGAACAACCACACTGGTACTCACATCTTAAACTATGCTTTAAAAGAAACTTTAGGTAATGACGTTGACCAAAAGGGTTCCTTAGTTGCCCCAGAAAAGTTAAGATTCGATTTCTCCCACAAGAAGGCTTTATCCTTGGATGAATTACGTAATGTCGAAGAAGTCTGTAACCAACAAATTAAAGATAACATGGCCGTATACTATAAGGAAGTTCCATTAGATTTGGCTAAGACCATATCTTCTGTTCGTGCTGTCTTTGGTGAAACTTATCCAGATCCAGTTCGTGTTGTTTCCGTTGGTAAACCAATTGATGAAATCTTAGCTAACCCATCCAATGAAGAATGGAACAAATACTCTATTGAATTCTGTGGTGGTACCCATGTTTCCAAAACTGGTGATATCAAATATTTCATCATTTTGGAAGAAAGCGGTATTGCAAAGGGTATCAGAAGAATCGTTGCTGTTTCCGGTACTGATGCTTTTGAAGCTCAAAGAATCGCTAACGAATACGAATCTGAATTAGAAAGCACCGAAAAATTACCTTTCTCCCCATTAAAGGAAAAGAAATTAAAAGAATTAGGTGTCCAATTAGGTCAACTATCCATTTCTGTCATTAAGAAGAATGAATTGAAAGAAAAGTTCACTAAAATTGAAAAGTCAGTCAAAGATGAAGTTAAATCTAGAGCTAAATTAGAAACCAAACAAGTCTTGGATGAAGTCAAAGAACATTTCACCGAAAATACCGAATCGCTATTTTTAGTCAAACATATCGACATCCCACCAAATGCCAAGGCTATCACCGAAGCCATTGCCCATATTAAAACCAAAAACAAGGATAAGACTATCTATTTGTTAACAGGTAATGACCCAGAAGGCAGAGTTGCCCATGGTTGTTTCATTTCCGATGTCGCCATCAGTAAAGGTGTTGATGGTGCAGCTTTAGCTAAGAAAGTATCTGCTTCTATTGGTGGTAAAGCTGGTGGTAAAGGTAATGTTTTCCAAGGTATGGGTGACAAGCACATTGGTATCGAAGAAGCTGTCGCTGCAATTGAAGCCGAATTCAACCAATTTCTAACCATGTAATCTGACACAGAATAAATTCCTTCACCCCGTCCCCCCCACTCATCAAACAAATTAAAATAAAATAAAGTAGAATAAAATAAAATATAGAAAAATACAAGAAAGGAAAATATATCTCAGATTTGTTATAGTTTTTACTCGGATCCAACCTGCATAGTATCAAACGGTCGAATCGTATATATTAATAAATTATCTTCTTTTTTGTTTTTATCTCACTTTTTTTTCCCTGGTTATCTGTTATTTTATTATTTTTAAATTAATAAACCATCAACCTTCTATTGTGTAAATTAATACTATAATAATACATATGAATCTATAAACTCCAGACTGTCCCTCCTGTCATCAACCTTGATCCAACTTTGATCCATAACCTTAATATCGATTACTGACACATTCAGATCACGTGATAGTTCATCTTGTTTTTTCTTCTTCTCATGCTGAGGCTTAGTGTTACTCCTACGTACAAAACGATACTATTCCTATATATTCTAAAATTGGTTTTAATTTTTGATGTCATCATCATCATGAATCCAAATTAACATTCGAAGATGGGATTTAATATCAAAAGGAACTAAATAACTTTTTAAAGATAGAATCATATGAACTAGAGGGAGGTTTATAAAAGGTTTTACTCTTGTTGAAGTTATATTCTCAGAGACACTTTAGCAGATATCGAGTTTCTGGAGTTTAAAGAGAAAGTTTTGAACGTGAGCGTAATAGTTTAGCTTTCCAGTTGATTTTTTTTTTTTAACTTTAATTATTGTTAATTGAGAAGAAGTAAGTTTTTTTAATAGGATTGATCCATCTATAAATAAAGAAATATGTCATCCTCTGTTCCATATGATCCTTATGTTCCACCAGAAGAACAAGAAGTTCCAGAAGAGCCACAATCTAAAGTTGCAGCTCTAAGGGCTGAAATCGATGATACCGTTGGTATCATGAGGGATAATATCAATAAAGTAGCCGAACGTGGTGAGAGATTGACTTCTATTGAGGATAAAGCTGACAATTTAGCAGTTTCTGCACAAGGTTTCAAAAGAGGTGCCAATAGAGTTAGAAAGCAAATGTGGTGGAAAGATTTGAAGATGAGATTATGTCTAGTATTGGTAGTCATTATTCTGCTTGTGGTGATCATTGTCCCTATTGTTGTTCATTTCACATAGACTAGTGTCATAATAGAATCGTCATTGTCCATAAATTTTCAAGTTTAAATTTTTTTTATTTTCCCCTTTTCACTATTTTACGTTTTATGTGTTACTTCCCTTCCCTCCCCATTCTACTATGTTTAAGCTATTTTTAAAAACCCAATAAAAAGAAATTTGACGATTTAGTTGTGGTTGATCATTATGGCAGCAATATACCGTAATACTATCAATCATTATTCTCAAGCATATCTCTATCAAAAAAATATATATATTTAAAAGACAAACAAAAAAAAAGAAAAAAACTAAAACAAATCCAATTCCCTACTATTACAAACAGACTCTCAAAATATCATTGTATATATGTGGGAATAGATCTAAAACAAATAACAAGTTGCAATCAATTAATTTTAGCAATGAAAATATTATCTTTTATCATTCGGAATAATCTTTCACTTAATAATACATACTTATATTTATATATTTTATCATATCTATCATATACTGTATATTAAGTTTTACTAATAAAATATCGGAATATACTTATTATCACTGCATAGACCCAAAACTTCAAAGTATTAGTACAAATATCCATGAGTATTCATATTCATACTTGAAACCTCTGCAAAACTCAAATTTAAAGATTTTACCCTTTTAGTCCATATCGTATTACTAAGACAATTCCCGAAATTGCTAATAATGGGTAAAAAGCAATTTTATATAAAGAAAGAGAGACAAAGGATCTTAAGATCTTAATATCTACAGATCAAATCAGATGCCAATAAGAACATAGATATAGTGAACACTAACTTATTTGGTGATAATACAGTGGTGGTTTATATCAGTGTATGTTTATTGTCAAAGAGATCAAAGGAAAGACACATTACTGGAACTTATTATCCAAGAAGGTCTCGTAAAGGTCAGACCATAATACTTTTTGGGCATCGATAGGGCAAAAGTTGCTGCTTTTTAAATTTATAGTTTGCAAAGATTGAAATAAGTTCAGAACAACACATTTTCTGAAGAGGATAAGAATGCATGGAGGTCCATCAAGTTCAACTTTTAAATTTTCAAATGTTTCAGAGCATGACAATGGCATTAGTCTAATCAAGAAGCCAAATGCGTCATTTATGGGGCATACTAGCAAAACAATACCAATAATTACTGTAAGTGACGGAGATGAAGATTGCGACGCTGAAACTATTGTGTTGAGAACACAATCTGAATTAAGTTTGAAAAATTTGAATAATATTAAAAATTATGAGATTCCGACTAAGATTAACAGTTCTCCAAATATGAAATTACCCAAGACTTTACATTCTTCAAATGAAAAGGAACTCGATTTAACTTCGTCATCTAGTGGGACTTTTAGCGATTTTATGTTTCATAATGAAAAATCCAAGACACCACTAGAACATACAAATTCTTCAGGGTCTTCAAATTCAATAATTTCATCTAATGAAGATAAGGACAAATCTAAAAATCTAAATGCAGAACATTCTCCATTTACTAATGATAATGTTATAAACAGTGAAGAGCACCTAGTGCTCAAACCAAATTATAGAGGGAAGAGTAGTAGGTCAATGTCACATGCAGTAAATCATGATAGGAAAAGACTAGTTGATCAATTTTTGGATTCTGTAAATTGTAGTGGCGGTTTAGAAAGAACAAGAACAAATGATGAATTTAATACTATAAATCTTTCAAGAATCACTACATCTACATCCAATAATAGGGTAAATAATAAAGAAATTAGATTACAAAAATCATTCGAAAATTTCTTTTATAATGATTTGATAAGATCATCTCGTCACAAATCTTCAGGGTCTTTGAATTCTCCTGACCATTTATCTCATGGAGAAAAATATAGAGAACACTCTGAAGAATTGAGGTTACCACATGAAAGAACGAATAGCAATCAGCATGATGACATTGAAGACGTATCTGACTTATCTAAAGAATCAAGCAATCAACCTGAAGAAACTAATACAACACAAGATGATAAACTAACATCAGGTGTGGAATTAGCAATGTTCTGTAATGAATTATACTATTCACAATCTCATATACAAAAACAGTTGATTAAATATGAAACCATTTTAAGAAATACTTTCAAAGATTTACTAGTTAAAGAAGAATGCAATTTCAAGGAAGATTTGGAGTCATTCGATAGTCTATTAGATGATTTAAATGAAACGAAAAGTAAAATTATTGGAATTAAAGAAGTCGTATCAGGAAATTATTTGAAATTCCTTGAGACAAAGTTTGATAAAGAGAATGATGAATCATTTATTTCGAAGTTAACACAATCTGTTTCAGAAAGTGTAGAACAATTGGATTCTTTGGAAGAACGTTTGGATACATGTCGTGAAATTGTCACTGATCAAAAAAAACGTTTATCAAAAATGGAAAATATATTAGAAGTAAAGAAATCATTAAAGCAATCTAAGCAAAAGTCTAAAATTAATCATAAGTATTCATATATTGCATTAGATGTGGCAGCAGCAATTCTTCTTTTGATTGGTGCCTTCGCTATTATGGATTTGATTTAACTATTTAAACATCAATCGGTATTTGGGTATTTGGGTATTTGGTTTTCGCATTTTTCTTTTCTACTAATTTAAAAGGTCATATTTTAATATTTATACATCATATCAACAATTTTGCTAAATATATTATCTAATTTATACGTATCATTATATAAACATTATAGATTTACAACTAAACAAATTACTTATTTGATTTAGAGGAAAATATTGCATATTATACAAATAATATATATTTGAACCGAACGAAGGAGATTATTTGTCTAACACTTGATGAAAGTAATGCATATTATGTTTAGACACCTATATTTCTACAATTACATACATATATATTAGTGACACGATAATAAAACTATCAAATTTCGAATGAATCAGTTTTATGAATGTTTACATAATCTGAATTTTCATCATTAGTTGGATCTTCAAATGGATTATTAGTTAAACTATTAATACTCTCATGTTCTAACATAGTTTCTTGATTCTCATCCCTAAATGGATTCGCGGATGCATCATGTAGTTCACCATACATACCTCTGCGCTGCGTTGTATCATACATTCTAATAATTTTATCTTGACCACCTTCTTCACTTTGAGAAAAGGCAAACCCTCTTTGCTTTTTAATTCTTTGAACCTGTCTAACTTTGCGAATAGCATTTTGGAAATGCTGTACTTGTGGTCTATAATCCTTAATCTTATATTTTTGCATTTCTTGGACAACATGATATGCTTGAGGAATATACATCCTTCTATAATATTTCCATGCAAAATCTCTTAGTAAAGCAAAAATTGGAAGAACTAATAGCATTAACCAAAATGTAGCCGAACCATAAGTATGTGTTACGACTCCAAAATATTCTGTAGAAACATTTGCGTGTGGAAAAATTGAGGCATATATTGGGAAGAAAACCAACCAGAATATGAAAGATCCAGGTATAGCTAATAATGTAAACTTTGTCCATTGATTTGTTATCAAAGCAGCTTTACCCAAAACAATTAGAACACTTGTAGTATAAATAGATGTACCCCAGGTCCAATGATCAGCTACTTCACCATGATGATTTAAAGCAAAACCGTTACGGTAAAATAAGTATGAACCAACATATGTTACTGCTGAATGGTAAAATCCATTAGCAACCCATCCCCAGAAAATAGGAACAGAGAAAAATTGACCTTTTTGCCCCAATTTATATAATTGAGGGTATTTTTCCAATAAACGACTGCTAATGAATTGATCAAAAACACCAATCACAAATGGAGGAAGAACAGTAAAAAATAAGTTATAGAAAGTAAGCGTCCATGATTCAATAATTGATTGACCAGAAAATGCATTTGAGAAAACATACCAAAATTGTGCCATGTATAATGCAATGTTCTTGTAAAAAGAATATAAGATAGCAACAGAAATTCTTTGATATGACCATGAACCATGTACTAATAATAATTTTTTTAAGTATTTGAATTGGCCAATGGCAAAATCTGCTGAACGAGAAGCTTGCATACCTTCCATACCACTGATACCAACACCGACATGTGCGGCTTGAATCATACTAACATCATTTGCACCATCTCCAATTGCCAACAGTAAAGACGACGTTTTACGTTTAACCATTTTAACAACCAATGCTTTTTGTAAGGGAGACACACGGCAACAGATAACAGCCTTACATAGAGTACCTATTTTTAAAAGATAGTCCTCTAAATCTGGTTCAAGGGCATACCCCAATGATTTACCATCAATAACCATAGCCAATGTACTTAAATCTTGAGCTGAAAGTTGGTGGTCATCAATAGCTGCAATTTTCTCCAACAAGTTTTTTCTTGTATCCTCTTTACTGTTCTCATTGATAACCAATAGATTCATATCTTCACTTAACAAACTACAACTCATACCAATATTAATAGCAGTTTCTTGTCTATCACCAGTTAAAACCCAAATTCTTATACCAGCTTCTTGTAAAGTATGAATTGTTTCTGGAACATCTTCTTGTAATTTATCTTCAATTGCAGTGGCACCAATCAAAATCAAATTCTTTTCAATTAATTCAGCAGCTTCATCCAACTTGGTTGATCTATCGTCAAGGGTAGTTGCAGCAGAATTATATATTTCACTCCATTCTTCATATTCTTCATTAGAAATATCTCTCATTCCCAAACATAAAGTTCTTAAACCTTCTGATGCGTAATCTTCTAGATGGCGCATAGTAGCATCAACAAATTCATTATCATCCGGATCAAGCCTTTCTAAGATTACAGTATCAGCACCTTTACAAAATAATTTAATTGATCCATCCGGAAGTTTAAAAATTGCACTCATTCTCTTTCTTGTTGAATTGAACTCACAAATGTTCAATAACTGATATTCTTTCTCTTCCCCACTGTCTTCAATTAAAACTCTTACAGAATTAGGTTTACGAACAATAAATTTGTATCCTAAATCAGCAGCACCTTGAACAAGAGCACCTTCATCTGGGGATGCTGCTTGATATTTAATTGATCCATCACTTTGAAATTCAGGAATAACAGTATGACATGTGGCCAATAACGTTAAAAAATAATTGATAACATTTGAATCTTCATAAGTTTTACTATGCAATCTTGAATTTAATTCATCGAAACTTCTATATCCAATTTCAATACCATCTTCCATTGTAGCAGCTTTATCCTCTGGAATTTTTTCAATGTAACAACTTCCAGCGATTGAGCATGACTTGAATTCCATGATGTTTCTTGTCAACGTACCGGTTTTATCACTAAAGACATATTCAATTTGACCTAATTCTTCAACAAGAGAAGAAGTACGAACAACAGTTGGTGTATCGGTAGTTTCATAATATAGATCCAAATCTGAACTTATCATGTAGGCTTGATAGTACTTAATTAATTCTACAGTGACGAACATAGAGATAGGGACCAAATTCGAATACAGAATCCAATAAGTTAAAATATCTTTGAAAAACAAACCCACCCTACTAGTACCTTCCAGATATAAATAAGATAGTTCATTACCCTTGCTAGCTAGCATTATAACATTACCAAATGATGATATTAAAGCTAAACCAATTAAAAGACCAAACAATGCCAAAATTTGTAAATTTATCACTCTTTCCACGGCTGTTCTTTTGATTGGTGTTGCAGTTGCATTACGCATTAACTTGGTTTCATGACCAGTAAATATAACAATACCAAATATCCAAGCAGTATTTCTTAAAGTGGCACCTCTTAATATCATTTGTTCTGGAGACAGTGGAATCTCTTGGCCATTAAGAGTCATAGTACCTTCATAAGTATATAAACTAGAATTTGGTTGTTCTGAAAGAACTTTTCCTCTTAATTGACTTAGCTGACTTGATTTAATATATTTTGATGTTTCTATTCTTGATTGTTTAATTTTTAAGTTTGTTTCACCATCAAGATTAGCAGTTTCGATGTAACACAAACCTTCTGGTTCTGAAGAAGATAACACAATCAAATCAGCAGGAACTGCCTCCTCTGATTTCACTTTAACTATATCACCAACTTGAATATCAACCCATCTCTTAATAACAAAATCAGCTTCAATTTCTGAAAACACCTCTACTCTAGAATAATTCAATTCTTTATCCGAGTTAGCTCTCTTGATATCTTCAACAGATTCTTTAATGGCTGAAACTATCAAAACAACCACCAGTGTACCTATTGTTGTATATCTGTTTGTTGGACTAACATTCGGTACCTGCTGAATAATGGAAGTGAATAAAAAGAATAAATTTGCATATTTTGAAAATTCTTGGAATAAAAATTTTGGTAAGAACGTACCTGCATTATATTTTGTAGTAGAAATATGGTTATTACGATAACCCAATGAATTATTGGCAGTTTTATCATTAAGATGGATTAATCTAGGTTCATCGGGATTATTTAAGTTGCTACCCCCTTTCCTTAATATGTAACGATTGAAAAGCATTTTCATATCAAATTGGTTTCTAGACTTATCATAAACATCTCCTAAATCTTCATCATTTGAAACTTTATTATAATTTGACATTTCAAATTCACCAAATCTATTACCACGAGTTCTATCAGCATCTCTTCCAAGTCCCTTTCTAACACGATTAAAAGCTCTAGTAAAAATATTAGGAGTACGACCTACTTGATGCAATTGCGGATTGTGATTTTCTACTCCATCAAACCTATTCAACTCAAAAGAACCATCATCCTCACTATCATTGATAAATGGATTCCTTCTAACATCGCTTTCAATATTATCATCTCTTTCTAAATCAATCGTCTCTTGAAACAAAGAATTATTATTCCCATCAGCATCACGAAGCTGGAACCTATCTGAATGTGAATTGTGGGCTCCACCATTAGTATCACCTTCAATCGAATCTAAGTCGAATAGAGTCGAATCAGGCGTCCCTTGATGACGGTTATTGTCATTCATCTTGAAATATCAAAAGATCTTGACCGTTTTATCCCAAAAAAAAACCTTTCACAGATAATATGCCAAACAAGAAATTATATTCGACTGTATGTACCCTCTTTCAACCATCAGAAATAGATTTCAATGACCTTTAATTCGAAATATCTTAAAGATTTGGCTTACTTTTTATCTTACTTGTCAGATTATTTGACGATTTGAATTAAGAAGGCTTAAAAAATATTATACACACGTGATACGCTCGTGATAGTTTCCAATGTTGTAGAAATGGTATAAAAAGGAAGGACACTTCAAATTTAAAAGGATCTTCTTTAATGTTAACTTTACAGATAGCCGCCAATACAGAAATGATGAGTTATCCTTTATAAAATTTATTAATAGGATGGTATTGAGTATTTGAGAATTGATGATGAAACGTGATTTAGAGATCAATGGTTTATGTTTTCTTTTGCAGGTCCTGGATTTGGTTCTCTGTCACTGATTACAAATGACTACAGTTAGCACATATATGAGTAAATATTCCATATTACTGGTAAAGAATATCTCCTAAGGTATTGCAGTATTTTACAAAAGGTGTTGGTAAAGAGATAATTCAGGTTTTGAAGAAGTTATAATTGCTTTTTGAATTAGTTTTCTAATGCTCGTGCTATTGGGTAAATGAAGATACTGTTTTATTCATAGAAATATACATTTCTGAAGATCAATCGAGCTTTATCAATATTGTTGGATAGAAATTGAACATGTTATGAGGATTTTAGGTACGTCGACAAAAAGATGATTGGCACAATCTAGAGCTTATGTACGATGTCACGTGGCATTTGTTATTTTCTTATCGTTTCTTTTTGTTAAGACTAGTTGCAACGAAGAGATGGAGCCAAACTGGCAACGATAGTATCAGTTTAATCAAGACGAGATAAAAAAAAAAAAGAACAACAAAATAAAAATGGCTAGCAATTTTTCTACTGTCAAAATGTATTGGTCACCTGAATATTTTCGCATCAAAAGGCTGATATTTTTCTTTTTAGTTTCTGACCTTAAATTGAAATGTATCAATATACTAGGTGAAGAGTCATGAAGTTTTCATGCACGTAATGGATGTTTTATTTCCTACTAATATAAATATAAATATAGACTAGTGAGTTCTTATTTGGCTAATGTTTAGAATTGCTGTTTTCGATATTCAAGAAGATCCATCTAATTAAATACACCGATAATTATACAGCAACAAAACTAGCAAAAGTTCAATTCATTAAGATAACATTCATGTTGATATAATGTCATTTGCTAAACTACTGCCGAAAGCAAACAACAAAGGATTGGGTTCTGGCCGTAGATCAGAGAATAAGAACAATAACAAACATCCAATTCAATTAATATTAGATATCGAAACCCCACCATGTGTTTTATTTGGTAGTACTACGAGTTCGACAGGTGCACTGTTGGGTGGTCTATTGACTTTGATAGTAAACGATGATCACAAACAAAAGAGTAATGTTAAAAATAACTCGCCTCCAATTAGCAGTGATATTAAGTTGAATGGAAAATACAATGGAAGTAATAATGATAGATCATCTTCACCTACAAAGGCTGCAAAAAAGAAAGGTTCCATTGTTAATAGATTAACATTTTCAAGAAGTAATTCACCAGTACCTTCGAATACTGAAAATAAACCGCAAGATAAAACAACAACTTCGAATTATGAAAGTATAACTATAAAATCTGTTGAATTACAATTTATTCAAAATATCCATTATGAAAAACCTTTTGTACAAGGCCCTACAGCAATTCAAACATGTAAAGATTGTTCAAATAAGACTGTCGTTTTGAAAAAATGGGACATCGAGAATAAAGAAACAACAATGAATGCTGGTTCTCATGCTTTTCCATTTTCATATTTAATTCCTGGTGATACACCAGCGACGGCGTCATTGGGATCTAAGTCTAATACTACAATAAAATATGAACTTGTTGCTAATGTTAGATACATAAATGCAAATCATGATTCGAAAACTTCATTAAACTTATCAAATATTAGTCTAAGTTTACCCGTAATGTTAACTAGGAGTTTAACAAAAGGCCCTGATCGAAACTCATTGAGAGTATTTCCACCTACAAAACTCACAGCTTCAGCTGTTCTTCCAAATGTTATATATCCAAAATCCACATTCCCTCTTGAAATGAAATTTGAAGGAATATCAACTTCAACAAATAGATGGAGAATGAGAAAATTATCATGGAGAATTGAAGAAACTACTAAAATAAGAAATAACGTCTGTAAACATCATGTTACAGAAATGAAGAAGGTGGAAAAGGAAATTAAAATAAAAGAGATTGAAAGGGCAAAAAGACAAAATAACCCTATAAAAAGATATGGTGAACCAACTCCTGTAGTAACAGTTTCGATTGGTAAAAATTCAGCAACCAAAGAAATTAAGGAACAGTTCCCTCAAAGAATTGCTGCCAATGAACCTTCATCAACAGTTGTAGACAATGCTGACCAAGATGAAGAAAATGAAACTCCTGATACTTTCATACATCCTAGTGATGATGCTTTGAGACAAGAGGTTCAGATGCAAAGACAACGTGTGAAAGAAGAACAAGAGAAACAAGAGAAACAAAATGAATCATCTATCTTCACAGAAGAGGTTAGAATAATCAGTGAAAGTAACATAAAAAGTGGATGGAAAACAGATTTTGATAATGAAGGTAAAATTGAAATAGTTACTGATATAGATTGTACCGCATTAAATTCTGGTGTTTCGAATCCATTAACTCATGCCTCGACATTAAACCCATTGCATAGCAATAAAAAGAATACAACAAATGTTTCATGTACTATTCAAGCTCCTCAATTAGGTATATATGTCAGCCATATTTTAGCTGTTGAAATTGTCGTAGCAGAAGAAGGTTTACAATACGCAAATGGTACACCTCTAAGCAAAAGCAATTCTCCATTGGTTGATAAGTCCATTACTGATAGTGATCAAAGGTTAGCAGAATTATCACCAATGCTAGCGAATAGAAATTCGGGTAGACGTAAGCCAATATCTGAACCATTGTCTAAAATCAATTCGAGATCAAGTGCATTTTCTAGTGAAGAATCAAAAGCCCTATATAATAATAGAATTATAGGTGTTCCAACTGGGGCTGCAAGGGTACTTAGAATGCAATTTAGATTAAATTTAACGGAGAGATCTGGTTTAGGTATTTCATGGGATGAAGAAGTTCCACCTATTTATCAAAATATCAATTTTATATCACCACCTAGTTATGACCGTCTTACTGAAAATTCATCTGACATGGCTCCTGTATATATTGAAAATGATGGCTATCCTGCTAGAGGAGATGAAGTTGAATTGGCTAGGGAATTAGTTGTTACGCCATCAACCAATCTAGACGAGACACCGGTACAAAAATCAGAAACTCCCAAATCATTAAGTTCTAATGAACTTCAAATGCCCGAATTGGATTCTGTAATAAGCATAGAAGGAAGTGTACCTAATTTTAATAATCCATTAACGCCAAGAGTCACCAGAGATATACGACTGGCAAATGTGTCAGAATTAGTTGATACAGATCGTATTACTCAGTAATAATTTCCGTAGCTAATACAAAAAAAAGTTCTAAGATTTTCCTCTAGTTAAGATTTTAGTAAATGTACAGATAATATAATTTATAATTACCATTTAATGTTAATTAGTATTATTTATTCTCCATCTTCCTCTTTATAATATTCGAAGTTTTTATTCAGGTCGTTGTAGTGATATTTATTATAAACTTAGAATAAATTATGTAATCGTTAGTATGTGTATAAATTACTTAAATAAAATCTATTATTTTTCAGAGATGTCCCAACCTGGCAACCATGCCAAGTATGAGTAATTCTTGTTAGGACCATCCATACCGAAAGTAATTGGAGAGAAGTACCAGAAACAAGCAATTACGGCAGTGATGTATGTAGCAAAGATACCAATTCTAATCATCCTACCAGTCTTAGTTTTAGTTAATAATTGAGTTCCGGCTTCAAAAAAGTAAACTAAAACAATTAACGCAAAATATAAAGCTGGCAAATAATGATGAACATACGTAACTCTAGCCATAATTACAAATGGACAGAAATGTAAACCCCAACCAAACATTGGATAAACACCTGCCATCAAGAATAAATTGACTTTATCGGAGTTTTGATAATCATTATATTGTCTTTGCCATCTTAATACTAAGATAATTACCAAAACCATAAATCCTAGTACAGCTGCAGTGGAAGCCCAAGTCGAGGCTGGTGTACCCATTAGATAGTATTTAACATTATCATCGTGCCAACCGTTTAATCTTAAACCAGTGTTTAATGTAGGCCATTGCCAAGCAGAGGAGGCCAATCTATCTAATTTGTCTGGATCTGTGACCAAGGCATTATTGGTAGACATCATAGCTAGATTCAAATAAACAAAGTCCTTCAAAAATCCATTACCTGGAAATTTGTAATCTTCACCAATAGTTGGTAATTTTTCATTTACGTGAAGCTCAATATTCCACCAAGTTCTCTTGTCACGCTTGAAAGGATTCTTCAAACAAATAACTTCACTTTGAGAAAAACCCCATTCTGGTAGTCTGTTACTGGATTGGGCCAAATAACAACCCAAAACGGCGTGCTTCAAACGGAATGATGTGGTCAAAGGATGAAGCTTTGATTTGTCTTCGCTACCTTTTTGGTCGACGACTTCAACAATCCAATTATCTTTGTTGTCACCGGTATTGTGGTCACCATATCCAGAAACTTCCCATTGAGTTGAAGAAACTGGAGCGGCAACCTGGTGAGAATGTAAATTCTTATTGGTATTCTTGTGGACAAGTCTATAAGTTTCGCCATCTAAAATGTATTCAATATCAGTTTCGTTTGCATTGTACAATGGCAATTGTCTAATCCTATGGAAAATCCAATCGTTGTTAGCGTCTTGGTGGCCATAACCAGTGACTTGTTGTTGCTTAGAGCCTGCAGGATAACCTTGGACGTGAGAATGTAATAAAGCACCTCCCAAAGCTTGATTTCTGATGGAAACAGTGGATGAACCTAAAGCAACATCACGAGGACCTTGACCTAATGTATTACCAATTAAATTGGCTTGAAATAATGAAGGCATAACAGCATCATTTTTACCAGAATGGGTTAATAAAGAGAAATGGATCTTAAAACAGATCATGAAGACAGCAATTGGTACCATAATCAAACAGATAATTCTTGCTAACCAATGGCCTGAGTAAGTTTTCCATGACATCTTTTTATCACCCAAGAAGATCCATAGATCTACAACAGTGTAAATACCGACTAAAGTGATAATGAATAGACCGACCATCTTGACAGAAATTGTACAACCCAAACTTAAACCTGTAAAAAACATCCAGCTCCACCATCCGCAACTGAAAGGTTTATTCCTTTGATTATGGAACTTGATGAAACAAAAGAAAGAAGCAACAGTGAAAAACAGCAACATCGAATCTAATAAGATCATTCTACCCAAGGTAGAATAAGAATTTTCAAAAAGAACCAAAACAGTGAATAACCATACGGAAGGCAAAGATAGTTTCAAAGCCTTGGCAGTGTAGTAAGCCAATGGAACACACAATGCAGAGAAAGTAGCATTGAATAGTCTCATTTTAACGAAATCAATATAATCAGGATATTCGTGGCCAGATGGAAAATCCCAAGAACCATTGTAGCCAGCGATATAACCAGAAAGACCAACCAACATCTTACCCAAAGGTGGATGAACATCATGATAAAACTCGTGTCTCAAATAGAAAGAACCAAACTTACCAAAATGAGCTTCATCCCAAACAACATGATTGTTAGCACCAATTTTATACATTCTAGTAAAGAATGCAACGGCTGTAAATATAATTGGCATCAAAATAGCCTCCAAACGATATAAAGGACCCTTGCACGCGGAATCCTCATCAGCATTGGCAGATTTAGCCTTAGACAAATCCTCTTTCTCGTTAATCAATTCATTGATAGAATCATTTTCGTTCTTTCTCTTAGTAACCTCTTGCAACGATTCTTTCTCGCTGTTCTGAAACCCAGTAGTAACAGCCATTATCTTCAGAGAGTATCTATCCCAACCGACTACGACTATCTTAAATCACAATACTACTCAATTGGACCATCAATTGATAATATATTTCGAAAAATATTGTTACCAATACCTGATACTTCTTATATAGACCTGGTCTCAAACTTAAGTACCTGTAACAAGTTGCCAAATTTTTTAAATTTGACGTGTTCAACTTAAATCAATATCGTAGCACATGATATTGATTTGTATCACGTGACAGGTGATGGTAACCATATAACATAATGGAGAGTAGTAGTCGTCAGCAGCAGGTATGATAAGATCTTTTAGTTAACTGGTACCTCTAATTGAAGTCATTGGCCAAGGCATATCTGACATATTGGTATTGAAGTTGATTAATCACATTTATAGTGGATCGTACTCGCATTTTCAAACAATAGAATTGTTTGAAAGGAATTGACAGGAGGATGCGATGGTTCACACGGTTTGTTTCATTTTACTAATTATGAAAACGAAAACATAACTTAACAGACTTCCAGCGGCTAGCCCTACAGAGACAAACACGTTGGAAAACCCACCTGCTGCTTCTCTTTCGACATCTGAATCTAATGCTCCAGGAATCTTCATAAAACTCATAGAGATTACTTGTCCACTCGTTAGACCAAATATGAATTGTAACATGATGTATGATATATCTTGAAGTATTGGAGATCTCTTGGGGATTCTCAGAAATAGGAAAAACAATGGCAACAACGCTATTCTTGACAATGAATATACAAACGTCTTGTATGCTGTAAAGCTGTCATTACGGAAGAATGGCAATTCTGCTATAAATCTTCCACATAGATCACCAACATTCCAGACTGTGAATATTAATGGAATATACTGTTTGTCACTCAATGGAATACCTCTTGCTACAATAGTGGATGCAAATACTGCAAAGACCATAGTGACTGAAAATGTAACAAATATCGAAAGAACTAGATATTTCAACTTTGAATATAGTAGTTCTGTTGGAACAAAAATCTTATTATCAGAAAGGGACTCTGATTCCGTAAAGCTAGTAGGGGTATCTTTCAAAACTCTATCGCTGTTATTGGATCTAAACAGGTATATGCAAATTAGTGATACCAACGAAGTAGACAAAAAATATAAAATTATACCAATCAAAGATCCCTTATTATCTGGTTTATCTGAAAATGTGATTAGGAACAATACTATAGATGGCAACACACCAGCAATTGCTTGTCCCAATACAACTGCCTGACTGTATTCTGAGCCATATACATTGGCAATTGCAAGTATACCATTCTGAGTTAGGGCAGTACCAATTGCACTAATGACAACAAGAAACATAATCCAAATAAAGTTTAAACTTTGTGGAAACAAAGAATGAACAAATGTAACTGCAACTAACAAACTGAATACTAATATCTCTAATATCAACCCTCTAACAACACGTTGAGAATAAGCCATTTGTCTTTTGGATAACCATAAATTAAACAGTAGAGATGTGACTGTTGAAACAGACATCATAGAACTTGTAAAAATATTAGCCCATATAGAAGTACCATGGAATATATCATTTTGGAAGTATTCAGATGCACTTAAGATACAATTCCAAGGCCATAATAGCCCCATGCCAATACATAGAAAGGTGAAATAATTAGGTTCACAAACCTTAAAAAAAAAAGTAGTACCTTCTAAATCAGGAATTTCATCATTTGCAGTACTATTTCTCGTAGATGACACCAATGTGTCCTCATCCATCTTTACTGAATATTTTCCTATTGGCCTATAGTCTACCTTTTATCGATATAATTCAGTCCAACATATTTAAGCTTTATTATTAGATGATCTTTATAGAAGTTAAAATTTCAATTAAGGCGGTGTTAAATAATTTAAGAGTCAGATATGGAAAAGCATTGTTATAGAAGAGGTGGATATGAAATGGTTTAATTGTTTTAAGATATTGATTAAAATATATAACATGAAAATAAAAAGGTACGTAAAATGTTGTAGTATCTTATATGCTAAGAGATAAGATACAAAAATGATACTATAAGAGCCCCCCAAAAGTAAAAACTGAAATAAAGTTCATATACTGCCAAATATAAAATACAAATTCGTTAAAATTTAAATTTAGATTTTTCTACTGCCACCCCCACCTTTAGTGAACTCGTATCTTGCTAATAATGGGATATGATCACTTGGAAATTTATCGTTAGGGAAACCAATGAATTTAGAAACATAATCTTTGTCTACTGGACCTAGTACTCCACGGACACGTAAAGCATGGGTGGAATACCAAATATAATCGATGACATCAGTGAATGATGGGGTGAAATTAGTGAATGGTAGCTCACCGATGCAATCATAACTTGATCGTAGGGCTAAATTATGCGCAAAATTCTTTTGAGACATATAACCATAGAATCTATTTTCAATGTCTTTATGAACTTGAACATGACCGGTACTTAACAATTCGTAAACTGCAGAATCCAGATGAGAGTTCAAATCACCACAAATGATTACAGGACATTTCCTTATTTCTTGTTTAGAACTTGCATTATTATTATCCTTTAATAATTCTTCTAAATGATCTAATAATATACCAACTTGGAAAGTTTTAACATCATTAAACTGAGGATCCCAATGCAAATGTGTGGTTACTACCCAAACCGATTCTCCACTCTTAATGTGTTCCAATTTCATATATAAAGCAACGTTATCTTTATTCATTGCACGATTCAAATAATCTTCTGTACGTTGGAACTTCTTGTGCTTCATCCAAACACCACTGAAGTCTACCGAATCTTTATAGAGTACATTGAATTCGGATTCTTTATAGAATATACAACAACCATCGACTTTTTTAGAATCCTTTGTTTGCATTGTCTTAGCTCTTGTTTTAGCATAGAAAGTACCAGCATACCCGTTTTTCTGTAGTAGTGGTAACCAAAATTCTTCATATGATTTGGATTCGACTTCTTGTAAACAAATCACATCACTCTTAAATGACAAAATTTGATCCTTTAATTTTTCACGTCTATAATCCCAACTCAAGGCCCAAGAAGGAGTGTAACGATACATTTTTGGAGTTGCATAATGTTGACATAAAGTATTATAGGACAATACAGTGAATGATTTCTTTTGTAGTTCTGGATTTAAATGTTCGTTTGAAACTTCTACATTTTCATAACCATCTTGTATATCACCATCTGTATTAATCTCTATAAATTGTCTATCCTTTTCTAATGGGATTTCGGGTCTATTATCTCTTAAGTAGAAAATCAAGCCTGTTACTGATTTTTCTGCCAAAATTTTCAATAATTTTTTATCTAATGGATTACCTTCAATACCTAAAAATTGTAAGTTCGATAAATTTCCAAATTCCCAAGGTAAAGTTTTGATTAAGTTATCGAATAGATATAAATATTTCAATTGATAACAAAACCCTAATTCTGTTGGCAATTCCGTTAATTTATTATGAGAAAGATCTAGTACCCTGATATTATTCAATTTTTTAATTTCCTTTGGTAAAGAAGTTAAATTGTTACCATTTAAGTATAATCTGGTTAAGAATTTGTAATCGAAGATTCTATTGTTGACATTAAATATTTTCAGATTCGACAGATCAATGGCATGCCATAATTGGTCGTTGAATTTAACTTCGTCAGGAGTAATAATTCTATTTTGTTGTTCGACTTCGTCATCCTCGTCTATATTATACTGGGATAGTTTTTTATGTTGTAGTAATAGAGATGTGGTTGTTGGAGTAGATGATAATTGATTTAATTCTGTCTTTGGAGTGGTTGGAGTAGAAATGGTGCTATTTGTTGAATTTGTATTATTTTGTTGGCCCTGTTGTTGAGAAGAGGAGTTTTTAATATCGTTTGAAAGGTCATTACTATTTGGAGTGTCGGAAGCCATTTCCATTAACAATTGTTTTGTTTTATCTACTAACGACATGGATGCTTCGTTTAATTGAGGATTACCATTTCCATTATTATTATTAGAGTTCATACCGTTACCGTTGTTATTTGCTACGTGGTTACCGCCATTTTGAGAAGGTTGTTTTTGAGTAACCAAATATTTTTTCATTGCATTTTGTCTTGCATATACGTTTGGTTGGCCCAAAGTCTGCATTGAGATAGAGATTAATTGTAATTGCAATTTCCAAATTGGGTTACTCAACAAGGAAGGGTCCTCTAAATGTGGGTGAAACAACGGGTTATTAATATTTTCATCTGGAGGCAGGCTTTGTACGTTTGTATTGTTATTGTTGTTGTTGTTATTGTTGTTGTTATTATTGTTGTTGTTGTTGCTGTTATTTAGTTGTTGCAACAACTGAATAGAGTAGTCGTTGCCACCAGCGCTCATCAAACCTGGAGGGGTATGTAACTGAGCGCCCATGGCATTTGGAGTGACAGTCCTCTGTGGTCCAGCAGGTTGGCTAGATAATGAAGGGTACCCTAAAACCGAAGGATTATTCATATATGGCTAGAAATAAATGTACAATAAAGATTTTCGATCCAAAATGGGGGGAAAACAAAATGTGAAAAAAAAAATTAGGGAAGAGAAAAGAAGATAAAAAATGAAGAATTTATAATTTCAAAAATCTTTCCACAGCTAGCATTCAATACCTATGGGTCCTTTATTTTATTAATATTAATATTATTATTACTAATCTGTCAAAATACGAAATAAAAGTGACGTCTCTGGATTAGAAATTCAATTCAAATTCTCACGGTGTTTGTTCTGGAATCGACGAAACCCAGGAATTTGAAATGAGAAAATGTACTTGAACTGAAAATTCCACAAACGCTAGAATCTCGATCTAACAAAGGGGCAGGGTGGGGATGGAATGAAAAGTATTAGGTTTTTACTAAACCAGTGGATTCGATTCAATTCGATATATGCTAACTATTGATCACTGGGAATAAACCTGCTAATCAAAAAACAAAATAACACGATTGATAGAGGCGTTGTTGTTGCTAGCAGCAATAGAAAGATGAATAATCTACCACAAAGAAGCTAAAACTTGTACTTGTACTTGTACTTGTATTTGAACCTGTGCAATTAGAAAACCAAAATGTACACACACACTCTTGTTTTGTTTTATTTAATTTAATTTAATTTAATTTAATTTAAATTTTTTTTGGGCCTTGGAGCAGCAGAGAGATTTCAAATATACGAAACCGATGTTTTTTCCGTTGAGTTAAGGATTCCAAACCTAAATTGAAATAAAATGAAATAAAAAAAAAGAAAATAAAGTATTGTTACCGCAGTGGGGTTTAGGTCTTGTGTATGTAGCACCGAGGGAATATTACAGCGTCTGTCTGTTATTGTGACAATGGTGTCAGCGCTTATGAGTTCTTTTTTAGTTAGTTGTTCACTTTAGATTACAAAACTGTTTTGACCTTTTTAACAACAACAACAACAATAACAAAACTGTTTCTTGCATGTTCAAAAAGTTCAATTTGTATTTTTTTTTGTGTTTTTGTGTTTTTGTGTTTTCAAGTTTTTAGTTTTTTTTGAAATTTCTTTTTTTCGAAGGTTTTTGTGGTTGTGCCTTTTCCCACAGAGAGAGACACACGCCCAGCAGAAAAAACTTTCGGTGACTGGCGGGCGACGGAGGTGAGGGCGAGGGCGAAGAGATGGGAAAATGAAAGAAAAAGCGCCGTCTGGAGTGATTGGTGTCTGTGTCTGTGTCTGTGTCTGTGTCTGTCTACCAACCATGCATACTATACCTACTATACTCATTAGAGTGGTTATACACCATACCCACTCCTTCTTTCTATCTATTTATTAAAGACCAATTGCTATCGCAGTCTGTCGTATCTCTTGAACTCTTCTTTTCCCCTTCCCTTTCCCTTTTCTAGGTCTCACGTGCAGGAAAGGACGGGTAATCGTCAACTAAACTATAAAAGTGACACACATAAACAACATCTTTGGGTCCTCCCCCCATGGCGGCCCCACTGGCTCAACCAACTGTCTCTTCATTTTCATGTTCTACAATCCACGTCGTAGCATACCCTCCATATAAATCAGTCTCACCCCGAGGTTCATACAACTTACTGAATTCACTCGTATTACCACCATTCAACTCACCACAATTACCATGCTCCCCCCATCCCCAACTAATCACTTTCCCATCTTCTAACATACCAACTCCATGTTCACTTCCAGTACTGAACCTCTTCAGCTCTGTACTCCCAGATCTCGACAACTGTTTGTACTTGTCATTGCCAAATGAAATCATACGTCCATTTTGAATCAGATGGATTGATGTCCACATACTACCAATACACTCTACTCTTTCGCCCAACCATCTCTCTTTGACAAACCCAGAAGGCAACTTACCTCTCATATCTATGATTTCTCTCTTGCTGTCCACCACTACAATGAAATCTTTCCCCATCGAAACTTCAGCTACTGTGCTATCCTGAGCCTGAGCATTCGTATTGTCAAATTCTAGAAGCAATCTAGGCGACGACACTTTCCTTGATTTAGGTTCTAATAACTGTTCCTTGGTATTGGCCCCCCATCCATAGACTTTGCACTCTTCATCGTTGTATAGCATTAGAACACAGTTGTTCAGAGACCCAAACAGTTTACCCTGGTATCCTTGAGGAATCTGATAAACCAACGACAATTGCTGGCTACTACGTATATCCGGGCCCAGCCCTAATTCTCCTTTTAAACCTTCACCACAACTGTAAACACCATTGAATGAATCTATGATAACGGTGAATTCCCAGCCACATACAATATCTTTAACTATCATTCCATTCTTGTCAAACACTTTTTGCCAACTCTTTACAAGGCTATCACCTCCAAAACCAAGCTGACCCTTGCTATTATCACCGCATCCTAAAACACTACCATCGTCAAGCAACACAACACTATGATTACCACCACAACTTACCTTGGTAACTTTACTCTCATGGCAATCTAAACTCAATTCAGGTTCATTAATATCTTCAAAATGATCTAGGCCTAAGTTGACCCATACCATTGGAACCTAAAACAAATACGCGAGAAACCATCTTAAACATATATCTGAAACAATAATCACTCCCTTCACTTTCGATTGTTTGTCTTATTGTTGTATCTGTAATCACCATCATCATCATCATCATCAGGGCTCTTTTAACTTAACCTTATCTCATCTCATCTCATCTCATCGCGATATCTTTCTTCATAGCACTAGTTGAATATTTTGATGTTGAAAAATTATATGAGAATAATAAATAACAGTACTGGATTAAAGCTTCTGATTAAAGGTTATTAAAACGTTCAAACATTCTACAGAGCTGTCGATAGTATCTGTTACTACTAATTAAGGTATAGGTTGTGTTTGTCTGTGTTTTTTCCATTTTTTGGTACTGGTTCTCTGTTCAGGTTGAGGTTAATATTTTAATATATATATATTGATTCGATTGCAGAATAGTTGGAAAAGATTTAAGAAACAAGAACAGAAAAACTATATTTCAAGGTATGATGAAAGATGAAGAGGTTCAGATACCTGAATCTTCTTCTCCTGCTGGACACCAGATGTTGAGTTCTTCTCCGTTGAAACAAGGACAAGAGTCCGGTAGTAATGGTAATAGTAGTGGTAATACAACTACTTCTTCCTTAAGGGAACGTTTTACTTTTAAACAGGTTGATGTTTCGAAATTGAGTTCAAGTAATGTTAATTCCACAGAAGATGATTTGGCGATTCTTTCAGAAGAATTCAACGATTTTTCTCCCACTCTGGTTCAAGCTGTCTTCAAGTCAAATTCTTTTAATATCGAATTATCTAGACAAAGATTGAATAAGATTAGAACTCAGAGGACTAGTTGGTCTTGGACAAGTGGTAAGAAACCAGAAACTACTAAAGATAGATTGAATTCTATTTCGAGTTCATCCAATGCAAAATCGATTTCTGCTGCTGCTACTTCAAAGATCACTTTGGACAAGCAAAAGAGTTCGATCTTTGATAGATACTCTAGTGTTATGAACCATTCGTCTAAACGCAATATGATGACAGATATTGTCGTAGATGAGGAATCGTTAAGTAAACTAATTAAAAGTGATTCTGCCAAGAGTGGTAAGCGAAGAAGATTGGTAAGAGGTGATCATTTAGAAGAGGTCAAAAAGTCTAAAACAACTCAATTAGATGTAGCAAAAGATAAGCTATTTAAAAAGAAGAAGGAAACGCTGATGGACGATGAAGAAGAAGGGATGTAAATGAAATGTCGGATGATGAGATATGAACGGTGAAGAATATGAAGAACGTACTCCAAAATTAACATGGAGGATCAAATTTAACTTTTTACCAAAGTGCAAAACCCATTTATATGCTGGATTGGCAAAAATTTCATGGAAAAGGAAAAATATTCTTTCAGAAAACGTTTAAAAATTAAGGATTTCCTTAAGGGATTTCACCTGAACTAAAAGGAAAAAGGCTTCAAAACTCAAAGAAGTCTCGGTGATACTCCAAAGGAAAGCGAGATTATGATAAATACTTCTCCACCGGTTAGAGTTCCAACCTTATAAAGGGCCCCATGGTTCCCTTACCACAAGAAAAGGGGCGGGTCAAGTCGAATAGGGATAACGGGCCTAAACAGCACAAAATGGTGAAATCAGGGGAAAACCCTGGCCCCGCGCTTAAAAGCCAAGTGGGAGGGGGGGACAGCCTTTAGTGGTGAAAGATAGGAGCAATAAGACGACGTGTATGAAAGGAGGAGG
>NW_001834628.1:48789-70927 GCF_000150035.1 Vanderwaltozyma polyspora DSM 70294
TATTTTAAGAGGGTATTCCTTATGAAGAGGGTACAAAAGGTTTAAACCCATCTTCAATTAGGTTGTGCCAAAGGAATAAGTTTTTTAAAAGGAGGAAAGAAAACCCTTATGGGCCCTTAAAGAAAAAGGGGAATTAAATGAAATTTCCGGATGATTAAAGATTTGAGCGGTGAAAGAGTTTGAAGAACGTTCTCCAGAAAATTACCATTGATGATCAAATTTTACATTTATTCAATAGTGCAGAACCCAATGGATATTGCTGATTTGGCAGAATTTTCATGGAAAAAAGCAAAAATTATCGTTTCAAGTAGACCGTTAAAAAGATTAAATGATTTCTCTTCAAAAGAATTTCTAACTGAAGCTGAAAAGGAAAAACAAGCTTCAAAACAATCAAAAAGAAAGTATCGTGGTAATAATCACAAAAATGAAAGTGAAAGATTATTAGATAAAATAGCTCAATCAATCAAAGGTTATAATGCTATCGAATCCTTAATTAAAAAATGTTCCTCATATGGTTCCTCATTATCAGTCCAAATGAAAAAATGGGGTCTGGATTTACAAAATGTCGATAGTAATGGTGAATTAGACATGATGGCCTTAGATACAGATGACCAAAATAAAGCTGTTGTGGATGAATTCGATAATGGTAGTGAAACAGTAACTCCTGAGGTCACTCCGAGCGCTACATTATTACAAAAGATGAAATCCAAGAAATCTGAAGGTGAAGGTGAAGGTGAAGGTGAAGCTAAAAGTGACATCGAATTTGATGAAGATGAAATTCCTGAATCTGAAGAAGATGATGAAGATTATGATGAGATGGTAAGCACCAGAAAGAGATCTACCAGAAGTGGTGTCAGCATTCAAAAGAACCGTGTCGTCAAATATTTTAGAGGCAAACCAAGATTATTATCATCTGATATTAGTTTAAAGGATTACCAACAGATGGGTATCAATTGGTTAAATCTATTATATCAGAATCATATGTCCTGTATTTTAGCAGATGATATGGGTTTAGGTAAGACCTGTCAAGTCATTTCATTTTTAGCTTATTTAAAGCAAATCGAACAACCAGGACCTCACTTAATTGTAGTTCCATCATCTACTTTAGAAAATTGGTTGAGGGAGTTTCAAAAATTCTGTCCTAATTTAAAAATTGAACCTTATTATGGTTCTCAACAAGAAAGAGCCGATTTAAGAGATATTTTGGAAGAGAACGATGGACAGTATGATGTCATTGTTACTACCTATAATTTAGCAGCAGGTAATAAGCATGATGTTTCATTTCTAAGAAACCGTAATTTTAATGTAATTGTATATGATGAAGGCCACATGTTGAAAAATTCAATGTCAGAAAGGTTTTCAAAATTGATGAGGATTGATGCTAACTTTAGACTGCTTTTGACTGGTACACCATTACAAAATAACTTGAGAGAACTTATGTCTCTATTAGAGTTCATTATGCCTTCCTTATTTGAATCTAAAAAGGATTCTTTGGCTACTATCTTTAAGCAAAGGGCCAAAACTAGTGATTCTGGTAAAGATCATAACCCGTTGTTAGCCCAAGAAGCCATTAATAGAGCTAAAACTATGATGAAACCATTTATCCTGAGAAGACGTAAAGATCAAGTATTAAAGCATTTACCAGCAAAGCATAAACACATTGCATATTGTACTTTGAATGAAGATCAAAGAGAGATCTACAACAAGGAAGTAAAAATTGTAATGGACCATAAGAAAATGATAAAGGAGGGCTTACTTCCAGAGGATCCTAAAGAGAGAAGTAAAATACAAACTTCAAGCTCTAAAAATTTGATTATGTCACTACGGAAAGCCTCCATCCATCCATTATTGTTCAGACACATATTCAATGATGAAATTATAGACAAAATGAGTGATGCTATCTTAGACGAACCTCAATATGCAGAAAATGGTAACAAGGAATATATCAGAGAAGATATGAGTTATATGTCTGATTTTGAATTACATACTTTATGTTGTAACTTCCCAAAAACATTATCGAAATATAAACTAGATGAGAAAGCATGGGCTAATTCTGGTAAAGTTGAAAAGCTATGTGAATTACTAAAAGATATAATTTCAGTTAAAAAGGAGAAAGTTTTGGTTTTTTCATTGTTCACCCAAGTTTTGGATATTTTAGAAAAAGTATTATCGAGTTTAAATTATAAATTTTTAAGACTAGACGGTTCAACTCAAGTTAACGATCGTCAATCTCTAATTGATAAATTTTATGAAGATGACACAATTCCTATTTTTATTTTATCAACAAAAGCTGGTGGGTTTGGGATTAATTTAGTTTGTGCCAATAATGTAATTATCTTTGATCAAAGTTTCAATCCACATGATGACAGGCAAGCTGCTGATAGAGCTCATCGTGTTGGCCAAACAAAGGAAGTCAATATAACCACATTAATTACTAAGGACTCTATTGAGGAGAAAATTCTGCAATTGGCCAAAAACAAGCTTGATTTGGATACCCACGTCAGTGAAGATGATAAAAAAGGTCAAGATGCATTAGAAAGTAAAGTTAGCAATATCTTAGAGGATATTATTTTCGATGAAAACATCGAAAAAAAATCAGAATAATCACCATAAAAAAACGATTCTACCAATTATAGTCTTTTCCAAGTTCCTTTAACTCCCCCCACCTCATTCCACCCTTAAATATCTGATTGTGTAACTGCGTTTTTTTCATATCATTTCATTTATCATATATTTTGTAATAGTTTTATATAATAATAAAATAAGTCATATCCATAGAATGGTATTGAAATATATTTAAACATTGCAAAAGATGCCTTATCATATACCCCCATTAGTCTACAAATGGCTTCGTTGTATGGCTTGGATATATCACCTCCTGTTGATGATAGTTTTGTATGGCTTGGATATATCACCTCCTGTTGATGATAGTTTTGTATGGCGCATTATTTTTTGTTAATATCAAATTTAATCATCGCAGCATACATCATCATCTTGATTCTGATGAAAAATTAGTAATAAAATATAAAATGGCAAAAGGGTAAACTAATAGATAAATGAGTATTTTCTGGTGTTTTGAAGGTTAAGAGTCGGCAATTGAGTTCAATTGAGTCAAATAAGTCAATTGTTAAGGTTAACTAAGTTTTTGCTGTTATGTTTTCTGAAAGTTTTCGTTATCCTAGCCTTCCAGATGAATATTTAAAGGAATATTTGCTTCCTGAAATTTATCAATGGTCGTTATCCAACGGGTTAATCATGTATCCTCCTGATTTCAAACCAGAGAGTACTTCTATTGCACCAACTACTGTATTTCCTACAACATTACCAAAGGAGAGTTTTAATAAGGCGATTGATGTTCAAAAGGATTATAATGAATTATATGCCAAAATTTCTCAAGACCAGCTAGGATGGCTAACATCTGAAGCTGCTGAATTAGCTAAATCTGATCCTGACTTTACTGGGAAACTATGGGATACTTATTTGAAGGCTTCTAAAATTGGTATTAAACAAAAGCTAAGATTAGGTCTATTCAGATCTGATTATTTAATTGATAAATCTGCTAACGAGATAAAGCAAGTGGAATTTAATACAGTTTCTGTTTCATTTGGTGGGTTGTCTACTAAAGTTGGTGAATTACATCAATTTTTGAATCAATCTGGTAAATATGATGTTGCCAAGGGCCTAGAATATTATAAATATGTCCCAGTTTCTGATTCAGATGTTAAATTGGCAGAGGGTTTAGCTAAGGCCGTGGACCGTTATGACTCAATTAGTGGTAATGCTTGTGTATTATTTGTAGTTCAGAACGGTGAAAGAAATGTATTTGACCAAAGAATACTAGAATATAATTTGCTGAAATTACATGGCATTAAATCTAAAAGGATGACATTTGATGAAATTCCTGAATTGACTAAATTAGGTGAAGATAATAGATTGTTAATAAAAGCTACAAATGAAGAAGTCGCAGTAGTGTATTTTAGGTCTGGATACGCTCCAACCGATTTCAAAACCGATAAAGATTGGGATACAAGATTATATTTGGAAACATCATATGCTATCAAAGCACCAGATTTGTTAACTCAACTCTCTGGAGCTAAAAAGATTCAACAATTGCTAACAGAAGAAATATATTTGCGTAAGTTTGTAAAGGAAGACGATATTGTAAAGAAGCTTACTTCAACGTTCGTCAATATTTATCCATTAGACAATACATCACTTGGAAATGAAGGTAAACGTCTAGCATTTGAATCTCCTGAAAAGTTTGTATTGAAACCTCAAAGGGAAGGAGGTGGTAATAACATCTACAAGGAAGATATTCCTAAGTTCTTGAACTCAATTGATGAAGGTGAATGGAATGCGTATGTGTTAATGGAATTAATCAAACCAGAAGAGACTATGCATAACATTATTATCCGTGGAGATGAGTACTTTAAAGAAGCTATAATCAGTGAATTAGGAATATTTGGATATATATTATTTGATGATGACACAATTTATAATAACGAGTATGCAGGGTGGTTGTTAAGATCTAAATTCAATTCCTCTAATGAAGGTGGTGTTGCAGCAGGTTTTGGTTGTGTTGATAGTGTTGTACTTTATTAATTGATAGATGTACAAGTATTAATCTGTATATATAGAGAGACAAAGGAAACCAATTTATAACTTAAGCATTTTTAGTCGATATTTCTAACGTTTTGATCTTCTTATTCTTTTTTAATACAACGATATATGAATATGTATGAAAAGATAGTATTTATTTTAAATAGCTATACGTTGCCTAAATTGTTTGGTACTTTAAATTGTATAATTTACTCTTCATCATCCATACCCCATAGGGTGGCTCCGACAGAGTTAGTTGTTAAGGCTAGTCCTGAAATGACAGGCAATAATTCTAATACCCCAGCATAGATTCCAAAGACTGTATATTTACCTAAATGATCTAAAAAGTTATCATATCTCTGCTTGTTAGTCATGCCTCTTAAACGATATATATTTGAGACGTAAATTCTTGAAATAAATGGTGATATGGCTAAGGTATAGAGGAAAGGGCCAATGACTGGAATTGAACAAACGCCCATCAAACCTAAGAAAACGAACAAACCTGAAGTATATTTTAGGATTTTTTTAGGCAAATAGTAGAACCAGAAATAATTTGTTAGGATAGGGACATAAAACTTGATTGGTTTTGTTTTGGAGACACTTTGATAATTTTTAAAGGTTACGGTTCTTTTAACTAGGGCACTTTGTAAATGTGACATTCTCATAAACATCAAAGTTAAAGCATTTGTGTGTAAAAAAGTGTGAATAATAGCGATAGCTAGCCCAGGAGGGCCCAAAAATAGTAGCCCAGCAGTATACATTGGAGTAATTGTTGCCCAATATGCTATACTTACTAAAGAATACATTATTGAATAAGACGTAAATATAGTTAACATTGGCACCGAATATAGTTTCACATTTGCAGTGACCTCGATTACACCTTTAATGGGATATAAATGGGAAGTGCCGTCGAAGAAATCTTTAAAGTAATTAATCAGAGATCTAGGTATTCTTATCTTTAGTTGTTGGAGTTTTTTTCTATACACGTCTGTATTCATTTTATTTAATAAGACGTCACTTTCTGGTAATCTTTCGAATTGTTGATTACGATCAAACTTGTAAGCCAAAGCTCCTATTCCTGTCAGGATACAAGAACCACCAAAACTCATTGTTTCAAAGTGTTAATGTGTGAGAGAGAGGGTGCCTGTTTTGGTATATAAGTTTGACAATTGGATTCCAACGGTGTGCTGAATACGGGAGGGAGATAAGAGTTGAGAAAAGATATTTACATATATAAATATATAAATATACAAATAGATAGAATGTAAGACCCGCCAAAGTGTAATTGAAATTGGTATGAATAAATACCAGTATATATATATATATATAGTTCTAGTAGGTAAGAGTTGATTGAAAATTGCATTGTATTGGGTGTTGGCAAAACAGTTGAATAAGTTGAGAATAGTACAAACACAGTATATTTTGTGTCATTATTAAAAAAACCCAGTATATAAGCAGTAATAAAGATATGGAATTGGGAGTGTTGGCATTGTGTCTATGATGCCAAGGATGAGTGTTACTGGAGGGGTAGTGTCTGGATGTTACGATGGGTTGATCTGGGTGTCAGAGGTTAGAGAGAGTGTTGGTTAAGCAGTGACAGCCAGTTCAACGATAAGAAAAAAACCAAGTGGTCATGTGACTTGAAGAATAGTGACGGAGTACGATTTAAAACCAAGTGTTGTTCGTTCATAACTAGACATACGCATGTCTCTGTATTTAATGTGGTAAAATAATAGACAACACTGAAAGTGATAGCAATTGTCTATACAAGAGTAATGAATATCTAGTGTATATATGTTTATGTATGTGTGTATGTGTGTGTGTCGGATACCTCACTTTAAAAATGCTAGATACCTGGGACTAATCTGTGTGTAATGAATAAGTCATCACTGTATACGTTGACTGCAACACTTCGACATCTCATCGTTTAAGTTAAATATCCAATGAATTTTGGGCAGCTCCCCAGCAGCCCCTCCCCCATAGATTCATTTATAGACCGTGCGATTGATTGCCCTACGATGCATCTTTCCATAAAGGATTGTCTCTGGGTGTGTATCTTTGCTTTGTTGCTTAGTGGCATGGGGGTTGGGTTGCGAGAACCAGCCCATATGGTGCAAGAATAACCCAAGAAACCTCTCCGTGTCGTGTTATCTGGTACTGCGGTCCCGTCCCATTCATTGCATTTCCACTAAAGACATTGCATCAAAACAACAGTACACGTGATCAAATACTCCGAGCTTTGTATAAACTTTCACCAGAAACAAGAAACAAGAAACAAGAGAAAAAAAAATAAAATAAAATACATACACGTGACTACTGTTCCTCTGCGTCCGTTCTTTATTTCTTTTGCGATTGTAACGACTCGTCACCTTCACCTCCCTCCTCCATTTGCTAGCGTCGTATGTTCCTACCTAAAAATATCAATTTTCACTTTTTCTTTTAACTTTCAATTTCCTTTTTTTTTTTCTTTCTCTTTCTCTCTCTCGTGGAAACATCACCATCCACAACTCCCTCTTCTGACCCATACCTACCAAATGCTAATAATAATGCTAATTCTAATATCTTGTACTTTTCCATTGTACAACAAACCAATTTTCCTTATCCTTTATCCTTTAACCTTTAACCTTTAACCTTTAACCTACCTACCCCCCCTTCCCTCCTTCCCTTCCCTCCATCATAACTTCTTCTCATTGCATCACATCTCTTCCTCTGCTCACTCACTCACTAACTCACGCTTCCCTTCCAACTTCGACAAAGAACACAACAAACAACAAACAATTGAAAAAAAAATTAGTTCGAACCTATTATCTGATTAAATCAAATCAAATCAAATCATATCTAATCTAATCTAATCTAATCCTTTGTTGTATACTGTTTCACTTCAATATCTATCCCAACACACACCTCAAAGATACACCTTCAAAGTATATTGCAAAGTTCACTCCTGCTAACAATTCGTTACACGTTTCTTTGGTTTTTGCTTCATTTATATACTATTTCTACATATTCAACTTTGTTTGGTTTTATTGATCAACAGTATTAAAATATCTATACTTTTCAACAAAGCAACATCCTGCTTTCATATATCATAAACCTTCCTCATCAACATTATCCCCCCACCCCCCTTCCCAGATTGTATCATCATCTCTTTTATTATAGCTAGTTATTGATATTTTATTTTACAGTTCAAGTATTGGTCAATTGTCATTGTCCCCCCAGTCTTAAACAAGTATATCTGGAATATTTCATCTTTTAATTATTTACGTTGACCTTTCCCACAGTTCTATTGTTTGGTGTTTCAACGATTGAGTATTATCTGGATCGACAGTCACTGGTGGTGTTTTTTTTATTCGAAAATTTAATTTAGAGTATTGCTATACACCTATCTTTATTTTGGAAAAACCTTATTTTTGGTCCCATTGATATTATTTCCATTGTTATTCATTATTTGTTGTTGTTGTTGTTGTTGTCTTTTTTTATTTTAATAATAAAACAAAATATTACTACTACACAATTGCTTGATTTCATCGTTGAGTATATTGAATCCACATTCATAGTTCTGTCTTTGTTATCGTACACTTTTGCTATATTGAAATACCCTGATCCGCTTATCGCTTTCCATCCCATCACACCCCCCCCCCTCCCCACAGATTCATAAATAATAATATATGCCATATATTGGTTCGTCTTCTAGTTCACAGCATTCTTTCGATAATTTGAAAGAAAAGCATTCCATCACAAAACATGGTGCATCTACATCTTCTTCGAGATTGAGTATATCACATAGTAACGATACAAATAATACGAATACGACTACGAATAATAATAATAATAACAAATCCAATACGAATACAAATAATAATGTTAACACTAACAGCACCAATGATAATGATAATGATAATGACAATAAGAATATGATTACAAATGATAATTCGAAAATAAGTTGCAGCGAGTCTGACTCGCAAAGTATATCATCTTCGACCAACACAAATGAGCTTCATCAACCTCCAAGCGTGTCAATTAATAGCTCGAGGTCCCTATCCATAAGTTCCATGTCTTCTACAACAGATATAGACTCTGCGGAACTTATCTCGTTGCCAAATGAGTCGACTCATGTTTATTCTTATAACCCACTATCTCCAAACTCATTGGCCGTTAGATTGAAAATTTTGAAACGTTCCTTGGAGATCATGATAGGAAATCCAGACATGTTGAAGGATCCTTCCGATGGTTCTCTAAAACATGCAAGACATCTAAGTCAGGCTATTGCCGAAAATGCTGCATTTTCAAGAGATAGATTCGATTCACCTGGTCTCTCAGGTCAATCTTCAACAAAGTTTAATAATTTTCAACAAACTAAATGGAGTGCTCATTCTGCAGCATTGAAAGCCTTTGTCACAAACAGTGCAACATCTTCCGCAATTCATAGTCCAACCAGATCAAGCACACAGTTATCCAATATTTCAAATATTTCAAATTTACAAAGGGCTACTTCATTGGTTTTTTTACCTGATAAATTAAAAGGTATCAACAGCGGTTCTCATAGTGACTCAATAAAAACGTTTAGGCGAATTTCAGATGCTCATTCTCATAATACTTTGGTCGAAAATAAAGAAAGCTTTTATAAAAATATTTCAGCTAGCCACTCAAATGAGATTGTCAATTCGCGTATGTCAGATTTGGAAAAACTATTAGATCTATTGAATGAAACACTGGAAAATAATACTTCTGCAAAAGCCTCCGACTTGCACATGATCTCCTTATTGAACATTGATAAATTAAACATAGGTAATGAATTATCAGATTCTCAAGGCCTATCAAGAACTTTATTAGATAGTTTAGCTGAGCCATTTTTTGAACACCAAAACGTAAACGATGAAAGAAGTGTTGACGATGAAAAAGAATTACAAGAAGAAATGCATGAATTCGTAGGCCAAGATGATTTATCTTTCAATAACCTACGACCTCAACAGGATTATGGTCGTTTATTGCATACTTTTACATCAGTAAAAAATTCAGCACCACATGCTATTTTCACTTGTACACAACAATTCCCATGGCAATTCAAAGCTGCTAACGATTTGGCATGTTTAACTTTCGGTATATCCAAAAATGCATTGAGAGCTCTGACTCTGTTAGATTTAATTCATTCCGATAATAGAAATTTTGTTTTAAATAAGATTATGACCAGTGAAGGAAAAGAAATCGTATTCTCTGGTGAAATTGTTGCAATTGCACAACCAGGTAATAATAATTCTTCCAATCTAATATGGGCTTCATTCTGGGCTAAAAGGAAAAATGGTCTTTTAGTCTGTGTTTTTGAAAAGGTCCCTTGCGATTATATGGATATCAAATTGAGTCTAGAGGATTTTTCTGTTGATGATATTATAAATGAGCATGGTTTATTTAATGAAAATATCCATTCTGGTAGTACTAAGAGTATGTCAGATGAAGCGATTGATTTAGACTCTCAGTCAACTATTTCTAGTACTACTACAAAAGAAAACAAGAAGAAATCAGTGAAGTTCGCAAATGAGATACATGATATATCTACTATTAGTCGATCTTTAGCAGATGTTATTCAACAGATTGTTGATGGTAAGCTCGTAGCTAAAGATGATAGCTTATACCCAGTATCAATTAGAGTGTCTAATCATTTGAATGAAATTAGATATTTTACTTTGAATCATTTATCATACAATATACCATGTGCAGTATCTGCATCTATTCTGGAAAATGAACTGAAATTAAAAATTCACAGTTTGCCATATGAGGCTGGTTTATTTATCATTGATTCCAACAAACTACAATTGATTAGTTTTAATAAGTCAATTTCCAAAAATTTATTTGGTATTCATTTCAATGAATTAGTAGGGAAACCGATCACTGACATTATACCGTCTTTTGCAGATATTATTAAATTTATTAGCGTGAGGTATCCTGCATTAGATATAACCCACCGTAAAAATAAAGGTCTAGTTCTTACTGAACATTTCTTTAGAAAGATTCAAGCAGAAATGAATGGTGACGCCGAAGATTTTTACACTTCAGTAGGTATTGATGCTCTTCATAGAGACGGATGTTTTATTAAAATTGATTTCCAATTGAGAGTTGTTAATTCCAATATTGCATTTTTATGGATAACACATTCCAGAGATGTTGTGATAAAGGATTACACTTCAACACCATCACAACTTCATATGTTAAAAGAAACTGAAGTGGCATTTGTTAGTAGTGGTAATAGTTCAGCAACTTCTTCTAAGAGATCATCTTCTAAAATATCAGTCTCATCTCTACCAGAAATGACTCAGTTAAGTATAGATGAAAGTTTATTATCAAACAGTCATAGTCATAGTCAAACACCAATAAAGGAGACCAAAAATACTCTTGACAGCAGTAAAAGTGAAGCAAGAGATGAAATCAAAAAAATTTTGAAAATTGATAATGGTATTGATTTGAACGATAAGGAATTACAAGAAAAATTGGAATTGGCAAAAGTTTATGTCAAGGATAAATCTCAATTTGTAAAAGAAGGTAACTTCAGAGTTGATGGAAGTTTGATAATGAGTATGGCATCGTCACCAAAGAGTTCAAAATCGAACACATCATTGGTGACACTGGATGATTCTAATAAGGTATCATCATCCGAAAGTTTATCAAAGGAAAATATCGGTGATTCATCAGGTATACTTTCGTCGACTGAAGGAAAGACTACATTTTTATATACACCTGAGCAACAAATTGGTGCTCAGAAAAGAACTAAAAAAATATCGGACTTTGTTATTTTACAAAAAATGGGTGAAGGTGCATATGGTAAAGTAAATCTATGTTTGCATAAGAAGAAGAAATATATTGTTGTCATTAAAATGATTTTCAAGGAAAGGATTTTAGTAGACACTTGGGTCAGAGATAGACAGTTGGGTACCATTCTTTCTGAGATTCAAATTATGTCAACTTTAAATAAACACCCGCATGATAATATTCTAAGGTTATTAGATTTTTTTGAAGATGATGACTATTATTATATTGAAACACCTATGCATGGGGAGACAGGATGTATTGATTTATTTGACCTGATTGAATTTAAGACGAATATGAGTGAAGTTGAAACGAAATTGATATTTATGCAAGTAGTATCCAGTATTAAATTTTTACATGATCAAGGTATTGTTCATAGAGATATCAAAGATGAAAATGTTATTGTTGATTCTCAAGGTTTTATCAAATTAATTGATTTTGGATCTGCTGCATATGTTAAAAGTGGTCCATTTGATGTTTTCGTTGGTACAATCGACTATGCTGCTCCTGAAGTACTAGGAGGTGAGCCATATGTCGGTAAGCCACAGGATATATGGGCGATTGGTATTTTATTATACACGATAATATTTAAAGAGAATCCATTTTACAATATTGATGAGATTCTTGAAGCAGAACTCAAATTCAACACTTCTACCGGGGCCTGTGAGGACTGTGTCGATCTAATCAAGAGAATACTGACAAGAAATCCGACAAAGAGACCCACGATTGACGAAATCTACAATGACAAATGGTTACAATTCTAAAACATATCGGCATACTCTTCAATTCCTCTTCATGTCTCATGCATATATATATATATATATATATATGTACGTAATAATCAGTTTTGCTTCAAAATTTTATTTAATATCATACATAATACGTTTTTCATTTTAATTTAATTTAATTTAATTTTCATTTTATTTAATTGTGGTTTTGAGAATGGTTGTATACTGATAAAAGAAAACCTATTTATAACATCTTATCATTCAGTTTGATCAAAGTGTAATTGCGACGCACGGCAGAGCAAACGCATCATCCCCACATCTGCTGTAAAACCAAAACCACTCCACGAAATCCGCATATCTTTAATCTACAACATATAACTTGTTTGAGCCTATTTCAAAATGTATATCTCCTAAAAACCCACCTCCAACTCTTGGAGAACAGTCCTCTTCTACTATGGGGTCCCATTTCCAATCCAAATCTTAAAACTCTGAACCCCTGTCATTTATCAACACTTTTAATCACTTTCAACGATGCGTTACTTATTAGTTTTTCACCATTTCGAATTCTTCTTGAAATAAAGAAAAATTGGAAACAAGAAGATATCAAAATTTAAGATAAAAGAGTATCATTTTGAAGGAAACTTATGTTAATTATTTGTTTAATTTTAGGTTTCATTGGTTATTTTTGATTTGATTTGATTTGGTAGTTTATAGGTTTAAGAAATTGGTCTGTAACAGTTGCAACTGGCGAAGTTATTGATTGTTGTGCTTTTTTTCGTTTGATTTGTCTTCGTTAATTTTTTCGGTGCTAGAAAGCTATCCTTTAAAGAGATATTATTTAATATTGTTATTTTTGAAGGTACGTTTTAAGTTATAGAAGGATAATTATTTGTTATATTAGACAGGTTTTGAGCATTTGCGACTGGTTTGGAAACCGTGGTTTGAGGACGTAGAGAAACGTGCGTGTGCGTGTGTGTGTGTCTTTATATATATTGTGGGGAAATTCAGCAGAGAGAGAGATATTAACATTGACTAATTCGATTCAAATATATATTTATAACTATAATTATAGTTGTAATTGGATTTAAATAAGAAACACAAATTAAAAGATGTCTACCGATAATAATACTAGAAACGATGAGATATACCCGTTGGCTTTGTTGATGGATGAGTTGAAACATGATGACATTGCCAATCGTGTGGAAGCCATGCAAAAGTTGGATACAATTGCTATTGCCTTGGGTCCAGAAAGAACTAGAAGTGAATTGATTCCGTTTTTGACAGAGGTAGCACAAGATGATGAAGATGAAGTGTTTTCTGTCTTGACTGAACAATTGGGTAAATTTACACCGTATGTGGGTGGTTCCGAACATGCTACTTTATTGTTGCCAATTTTAGAAATATTGGCTTCAACCGAAGAAACTTTGGTAAGAGATAAAGCTGTAGATTCTTTGAATAACGTCGCTCAAGAATTGTCTCAGGATCAATTGTTTGAGAAATTCATTCCTTTGGTAGAAAATTTGGCTACTGCAGATTGGTTCTCTTCAAAAGTTTCCGCTTGTGGTTTGTTCAAGTCTGTTGTAGCAAGGGTTAAAGACGATACTCTAAGAAAAAATTTATTAGCATTGTATTTACAATTGATTCAGGATGATACTCCGATGGTCAGAAGATCCGCAGCCAAACATTTACCAGAAATTATCGATTTATTTACACAAAATTTAGAATTATCAACTAATGAAGATTGGGACTATATTTCAAACATGTTTCAAAGGGTATTGGACGACAATCAAGATTCCGTTAAATTCTTGGGCGTTAATTGTTTGATATCTATTTTGAAATTTTTCAATGCTAAGAGCGATCATTCAAATTCACGAAATCTACTAGATTCCGCCAAAAAATTAATAACAGATGAATCTTGGAGAGTTCGTTACATGGCCGCTGACCATTTCACAGATTTAGCTTCTCAATTCGAGCATGATGAATCTTTGTTAAATGAGCTGGTTGATCCATTTTTAAGTCTATGTGAAGATACAGAAGGTGACGTAAGAAAGGCAATTGCCAAACAATTACCTTCTTTTGCAAAGTTATTGCAAAATCCAACTGTGGTTTTAGAAAAAATTTTCCCAGCTGTAAGGAATTTAAGTTTGGATGAAAACGAAGCAACTAGAGCTTCTTTGGCTTTAACTGTAACTAACCTTGCAGAAATTTTGAACAAAGAACAAGTAGTTGACAAGTTGGTACCAATCTTACTGGATATGTTAAAAGATGAATTCCCAGATGTTCGTTTAAACATTATTGCAAACTTAAAAGTAGTAAACAACGTTATTGGTGTCGATATGTTATCTGAATCATTATTGCCAGCTATCACAGAATTGGCTAATGATATGAACTGGAGAGTAAGAATGGCAATTATCAATTATATTCCTATCTTAGCAGAACAATTGGGTAAAGAATTCTTTGACAAGCAATTACGTGACTTATGTCTATCTTGGTTGTGGGATACAGTTTACTCTATAAGAAGTGCTGCTGTACATAACCTGAAAAGATTAACTGAAATATTCGGTGATGAATGGAGTCGTGAAGAAATTATTTCAAAATTACTGAAGTTCGATTCACAACTACTAGAAAACTTTGTTTACAGATTTACTTTACTCTCTGCATTGATGGCGTTAGTCCCAGTAGTCTCTCGAGAAATTACCACAGAACAAATTTTGCCATTTATTAATCATTTGTCAAGTGATGGTGTTCCAAATATCAGATTTAATGTTGCCAAGGCATACATATCTATTGTAGAATCATTAAGTACTGATTTACCAAAATACAAAGAGTTAATTAATGACACCATTATCACTTCCCTGAAAACCTTGGTACAAGATGATGATGTTGACGTCAAATATTTTGCTAACCAAAGTTTGGAGAAATGTAATGCAATCTTAAGTTAAGGGGGAAACCACGTTAGTTATGAACGTTACTGTATTCATTTAAATAGGTAATTAAAAATATAAAATCGAAGATTTTAAATGCCATGATAATTATACAAAGTCTATATAGATGTGTGTTCCACAATTTATGTAAAACTATTCATTTTATTTTCAACAGATAAAAATTCTTTAAAATTCACTCTTGATTCTGGTTTCTTCTATTATCTGTTCGAATTCAATTTTTAACTTGCCATTCTCTTCTTTAATGTATTGTAATAATTCTGAGTAATCACCTCTAGTTGTTTTTGCCCTCCCATCACCACCTTCTAATTCCATGTTTATGCCCTTATTGACGAGTTTTTTATCTCTTGCATTACAGACATCATTGGCTAAACATATGTCACATCTTTTTCCTCTGGACATACATATCACTTGTCCAAATCCAACTAAAACAGAATTGATCTCATACCACAGTTGACGAGGTAACCATGACTCTAATTCTTTTCTTGTATGCTCAGGAGTCTTGCATTTCTTTTCATCAACCCATTTCCACATTTTTGCTAATCTATGTACATGAACATCTACACATATGCCATCTATTTTGCCCCACGCTTTTTGTAATGTTAAATATCCCATTTTTGGACCTACACCTGGTAAGGCAAGAAGTCCTTCAATATTAGTTGGTATATCAGAATTATGCTTTTCTTTTAATATTAATGCCGTTTCTTTTAGATATTTTGCCTTTCTTGAATGAAATCCAACAGAATGTATCAATTCATCAAGAATTTCTTGATCTATCTCTAGCAATGCATCAATAGTAATACCTTCCGGTATTTCTAATTCATTTATACAATATTCAGTGATATTGTGCATTGCAGCAGCATTGATTTCATCCTTTGTCTGTGATGATAGCATGACACCTATTAGTACTTGTAATCTATAATTAATTGGTAAAATATCCTCTTTCTCGATACCAGATTCCTTCCCTACAGTTATAGGTAGCATAGCACAACCCACTGTATCTACAGGAGTTCTAATTTTAGACCTCATCAGACGTACCTTTGAATATATTGGAATAAAATTATCTGGTATTACTTCTTTTGAATTGTCTGTGAATATATTTAAATCTAAAGTTCTTGACCAATCTTTAATATTATCGCTAGTTCTCTTGGAGATCCATTCAAAATACGGTTTATTATCTAATAATTTAACCCAATCGGTATCAACATCATCCTCAGGTATAGGTGAGAATTCTTCTTTTATCACTGGCTCAAGTTTAACACTTGTATCTTCTTCAGTCTTGAAATATTTCGATTTGATATCAGCCTCTTGTTTTATATCATCAACCGATACTTCTAAGTGATCTCTTATCCTCTTGGACCTTCTGACACCTTGCATCTTCAAAATTCCACTATACGTTCGATAAAGATTTCTATCTCTGATTAATGTAACTTTCCTTAAGAATCTCCCAAAGTTCATGTACTATTTTATCCTCCAGCTAATAGGTTCTTAATAAACCTGTCGAACCTCAAACTAATAAAGCTGTAAAACTAAAAGAAAAAGCTATAGGATGGTTCTCAAATATCAAATTACCGACTATTCACCCTTTAAGCAACTCTTGTTGGTCAGTCTATTGGTACAGCTTTCCTATTTTTATTATTTAGTAGTCCCTTATTGAGAAGTTTGGGTTCACCTGATATATTTGAAATATTCGGTGCCAGTTCTATTAAAGAGATGTAGATGTCGATGTCAGCAATTTAGTTAGGTGACGTTAAATGAACACTATGGAATTGCATTAATTGATGAATTGGTTAACTAATTGATTGGTTGACTGTATCTAAATATATATTTTAAAAACTATTTTACTATAAAAGATCGTTTGTTTTGGTGTGAAGAGGATTTGATTCAGTTTTTTGAAGAATCCTTTGCTTGTGCCTTTTTAAATGCTATAGAACGTTTAGTGACTCTACCAGTTTTTGATCTTTCCTTCTTTCTCTTCAAGTGGGAAGAAGCAGTTTGTCCCTTTGCTGCTCTTAGACCTTCGATGGTTATTTTTTCACCTGCAGTGGCTCTGTCAGCTTTACCTAAGATTCTTTTAGCTCTACCAATTTTAGTCTTTTGAGATTCGTTTAATTTTTGTTTATTATTGCTTGTTGCTGATGATGATGATGGCTTCTTGATGTTCTTGCATCTCGAAACACGTAATTTCCTTGTAGTTTTAGTATTATCAAATTTTTTATCATTTAGTAGCAATGCTTTATTCACACTTTGTAAGTCTTTAAATTGAATGTAAGCAAAACCTTTCCCTAAATTAGTCTTTGAATCTCTGATTATACGGACGTACTCAATTTCACCACAGGATTCGAAATGGGACCACAAAGTTTCTTCATCTTGTTCGAAGTCCATATTACCAACGAAGATAGATCTTTTATTTTCATGTGCAGCTGGGTTTGAGACTGAATCAACTCTTAAATGATTTTTTTGGAATACAGTACCGTTCAATTTGGTACAGATTGGGTTGACAGATGATTTCTCCTTATAGACAATGTATGCGTTAATAGAGTTTCTTGATTTATGCAATTTTTGTTGTACAAATGCTACTTTTCTTGGTAATGCTTCATCGAAAGAGATGGATCTGAATCTAATAGTTTCGATGGAGAATTTCTTTTCGTCGATCAAAGAGAATAGTTTCTTGAATTGTTTATAAATATTTCTTGATGTTATGACAGTGTTAGGAACATTACCAATGAATACAGTACGTTTAGCCTTTTCTAATTCATCTTCTTTTAAATCTAAAGTGGTTGCTGCTTGAGATTTTTCAGTTTTCTTTTCAACTTTATCCTCAGCATCTGAATCCGAATCTAAATCTGAGACTGAACCTGATTCTGATTTAGTTTCTTTCTTGACATCCTTAGCAGACTTATCCTTGTCATCTTCTAATAACTTGGCGTAATATTTTCCTTCTAAATCGTCTTCCTCGGTTTTCTTTGGTTTCTTTGACTTCTTAGCAACCTTTACTTCCTCGTCAATAAGGGCACCAGAAGCTGAAGCTGAAGGAGCAGTAACATCTTCTTGAACAGGCTCAACAACGGTTGGCAACTCAGTTCTATGTTTTAATTTCAACTGTTGTTCATCAATAGAACGAGAAGAGTTGGCAAACAAAGAATCCACAGAGGAATCAATTTTACCCTTGGTAACTTCACCAAATAAAGAATCAATAGACGAAACCATAATATAACGTACCACTTGACCACAACCTATCTGGCCCTCGAGAAATACTCCTAATCCTAAAAACCTTCTCAAAACCATCCACTATATCTTATACTAATCAGTTAATTTGACTTTTTTTTTTAGAGCTCATCTCATCGCATTGAAAATTTGATGCTTGGAGCCTTTCTGCCTGTCTGTGTAAAGCATCTTGAAAATTTTAATGAAATCGATGTAGTAGTTAAAAAATGATGAACCCAAGACAATTGGCAACTAGTAAGAAGCATTTGAAATGTCATTAATCCGTGCTCGATGAGCAATTGTAGTATCCTATGTTTAATTCGATTACGTCTGCTTAAATTAGAGCATGTCAGCAATCTCAAGAGATTTTAAGTTACGTTAAGTTACGTTAAGTTAAGTTAAGTAAATGTGAATTAAGACTAGTTGAAAAATTCAAGATGTGATTGATATATCCTTGATATACCATGTGTAGGATTATGACGACAGGAATTGTGAAACGTAGATTGTATTAAAGACACAATAGTTTATTGTATTAGAGTTTTTTGGATAAAAAAATTATCTATTACATATAATGAGTAGTTAAACGCACTAGACTTGAAATGGGTTAATAATAGTAATAATGTAAATTATTTTTGTTTTATTCTCTTAAAATAAGACACAATATATAGTATAAAATATAATATAATAATAAAAAATGTTATTATAATTATACCCTTTCTATTTCAATGGGATGAAACGAGAAGTAGTAGCACCTGCTCTACCGTGTCTAACTGGAGTGTAGGTAATAGAGAATTCACCCAAGTAATGACCGACCATTTCTGGTCTAATTTCAACTTGGTTGAAAGACTTACCGTTGTAAACACCAACGACAGAACCGATCATTTCTGGAACAATGATCATGTTTCTTAAATGAGTTCTAACGACAGTTGGCTTTTCGTTTTCAACAGCGTTCAACTTAGCAGCTCTCAATTTCTTCATCAAACCAGCTGGTTTAGTGGATAAACCTCTAGCGTATCTTCTTCTAACTCTAGCTGGAGCTAATTTAACGAATTCTTCAGTTGGCATTTCCAACAATTTTTCAAGGTCAATACCTTTGTAAGAATAAGTCTTGAAAGTTCTCTTCTTTGGAGCAGCAGTAGACATTATGGGCTAGTTGAGTACTTTTGTCGATAGATGGAGTTCTTTTCAACTGATAATAACAAGAATCCCAAATATTAGCAATTAAAATAGACCTGTTACTTAAATACTCACCTAATAGTATTGAAATATCGAATAGGATAGTATATTGCAATGATACTAAACTAACTAGCGAATGTATAATATCATATCATCCATCCATCAATGAATCGATCATTCCAATTTCAATTTCAATTCCAAATCCAAATCCAACCTAGTGGTAACAAATTAGTTTAGTTGGTGAATTTACCATATCTCTGGTATCTCTCTCACTCTTCCTCATCAACAAAGAAAGAGAGACTGGTTAGTTAGTAAATTACAGATTGTAGTGACATTGAATAAAACCTCTATGGGAGGGAGGGGCCATAGCAGAGCAGAATCGATGCCAAAGGCTAACTTCGAGATATTTGAAACATTTAGTTCTTTGTCTGGATGGGATGAAGTGGGATTGGTGGTGGTGAAGTTTGGTTGCTTGATGAGAAGATGGATGGGTTAATTTTTCACCAGAGAGGTACTGCACAAGAGCGGGTGCGAGAGCAAGAACAAGAAGCGACATGATGGGCTAGGCTGGACTCAGCCTGGGGAAAGTCGGTGTAGGTGGAACAAGTTTAGCGTTTCCAGGCCGGAGGTGAGGCAGCCTCCAGGCAGAAAACCAAGGTTTCTCTCTCTCTCTCTCTTTCTTTCTCTCTTTCTTTCTTTCTTTCTTACTGGAACGCGTGCGCGTGCTGTTCAAGTAGTAATCTTACGATAAAATTTGATGGAATTTGATGGAATTTGGCAGAACTTTCAACACTTAACCACCCACACACCTCACTACACAAGCAGCATACATCTGGACACCTCTGCTTTTAATGCAGTCACTCGACATTTCCTGGTTGGGTTTTTTCTTCCGGCATTACTTCTCCCACTCGCACGCACGCAAAAGAGACCGACGCAAAAAACCAAAATCCATCCCGTTGCTTCTGAAAAATTTCGAAAAAGTTTCAGTGGCCTGCTCCTTCGCATAGCATACTAAGAAGTACACACGATTACTAGGTCACCTACTCACCAAACTGACCAAACTGTAAAGTAAAGTATCTATCAATTGAATTGGTCTTTTCGATGCTCTTTTATTCTGCCAACAGCAACTGAAAGTTTAACAATCCAATATCACTATCCTCTTATTCTATCTAATTCTTATTCTTATTCTTATTCTTACTATTGAACTTGTTCTTGCTCTTGCTCTAATCATCGATTTGGTTCATCCTTCTGTTTAGATACTGATTATGTCTCTAATACCATTTCATTATTGAACTTGTAGATTTTTATTCTATCCTATCGAGAGCTAGCTTCATGAATATTACATTTTAATTCAGTTATTCTAGTAATTTGATATGTGTTTTACAGATTTAATTGCGAAGGGGAGTCTTGATTTTTACTTTTAAGTATGATTTAAGATTTGTTAGTGGTTTTTTTTGCAATTTGACTTATTTCAAATAGATCAATACAAGAAATCATCCAATTAATTTAAAAATGAAGTACTTAGCTGCTTATTTGATGTTGAACGCTGCCGGTTCTGCTCCATCTGCCGACAAAGTCTCTGAAGTTTTGAAGTCTGTCGGTATCGAAGTTGAAGATGACAAAGTCTCTGCTTTGATGACTGCTTTGGAAGGTAAGTCTGTTGAAGAATTGATTGCTGAAGGTATTGAAAAGATGGCTTCTGTTCCAGCTGCTGGTCCAGCTTCTGCTGGTGGTGCCGCTGCTTCTGGTGCTGCTTCCGGTGCTGCTGCTGAAGAAGAAGCTGCTGCTGAAGAATCCGAAGAAGATGATGATATGGGTTTCGGTTTATTCGATTAGAGAACTGATTTAGTATAAGTTTTCTTTCCTATAACATTATAAAAAAATAAAATCAGAAAACAAGAATCATTCATATTATGTTTAATTTTAAATATATAATTTTTTATCACTATTAGCAATAATAACAAAACATATCCATATTTTCTGTAATTTAATCCAATCCAATCTAATCTAATCTGATCTAATTTAATTTAATTTGATTTAATTTGATTTAATTTAATCTAAGATAAGATAAGCTAATTTAATTTAATATAAGCTAAGCTAAGCTAATATAACCTTATCAATCTACACCATTATGCACGAGAACAAGCTGTGCTTTTTTTACTGACATCAGAGTACACTGACGAAAAACTGGCGTTTATAAGAAAAGCTCTCTTAATTAATTTAATATTATTCCATTTCTTGCTTCCAGTTAATCGGTATTTTAAAACTACAATACATTAGCTTGTTCCGTCCAATTATGTTAATCGATGTTATCAAGAACCTCCTGCCATCAGTTGGTGCTGTCGCCATCCATCAAACTGCAGTATCTAAGTTATAACTACAATGTAGATGAAATGAAATAAAGTGGGAAGGAAAAAAACGCCAAAATATCTAATTATCATCTAAACAAACAACTAGCCGTGAATATTATTTCCATTACAAGAAGTACTGGTTGCTTTGTCTTGTCTTGTCGCTTTGTCTAAACCTGTTAAATAGATCACCTCCTACTGCAGTTATAAAATTTTCCACATTTTTGCTGCTTGCTTGCTCGTCTTGACTTGTCCTGTCTTGACTTGTCTTGCTCGTCGTATCTTCACTTCTCATCGTAACTGCATAAAAAACACCTTTTGGACTGTAAACTGTACAGCA
>NW_001834629.1:0-33661 GCF_000150035.1 Vanderwaltozyma polyspora DSM 70294
AGTGTATACAAATGGCATATTTTTCTATGGTTTATATGCATTTGTATATATATATTTATATATTTCCAGACTTCATGTTACACTTTTCTTACATCTTGTATGTTAGATCTCACATAGACGGATGACCTACGAAGGTCTGGTTTCCAGCCTTAGAAACAAATTCAGTGAAGCTCATTCATTTCCAGGTGAATGGGTTCTTATAAGATGTGTGGTTCGACTTGTGAATCATAAAATATGACACTTTTCTTGTATGTCAAATTTTTGCATGTTTATATCTCTCACCACTTACCTCTTCGTTGCTAGCGCCGTATCATTACTACCATTATATCCTTTTTAAGCATCGAGCAGCATGATTTAAGCTCATCGACTAGCAAGTGATAGACCTGAATGACTTATAAGTGGAAAGGTATGGGACACTACTGACCAGATGGGCAGTCATAAAGGTATACTGGATGCATTGGATGCGCTATGCAAGAGAAGCAATTCCAGAACCCTACGGCAATTGGGTTTGGGGATTGGTGCTAGCACAGGTTCCACAAAAAATGAGATGCGTATCAGATTGATCAATCAAGCTCGTACTTTAGACATATTACGATCAAGGAGATTGGATGAAGGCTCACTATCTATCATGGGAATTGATGCAGGTGTATCTAATTTTTCATTGGCAAAATTTTGCTGGCCTACAGATAGTCGATTACCAAGTTTGACTGGCTGGGACAAGTTTCAACTAGAGCAAAAGTTCTTGAGCGATAAAGAACCGGCTGTGTTGAGCCTACACCCACATGAGATAACCACGGTATGTGGCCAGCTGGTGCAAACTTTGGATCAAGAGTTTGGAATACCGAATCTGTACGCAATCGAAAGACAACGTGCAAGAACTATGTCTTCAAAAAGTGTGCTGGAACCTGTACTCAAGTCGAACATTCTAGAACATGTACTCTTTGCTACACTTTTCAACAGAAGACAGTATTCAGCTACATTACCAAGGATGGAGTACAATGTGGAATCCTCGGATCCGGGAAGGATGACTTCGTATTGGATGGAGCTGCCTTCAATGCAAGGGATCAAGGCTGAATTCCAAGATAACCTGAAACTGGAACAAACAAAATTGTCAGGGAAAAACTCCAAGTTACTAAGAATCAACATTGTCAAACGAATCATCGATGCTGCAGTTTTCAACAAAGATGTTCCTGAACGTCTTATTGATCTAGAACCCAAGCTGCGCAATCGTCTCTTGGACCGTATTACCACGGATACAAACGACTACAAACTGTTTGACGTTCTCCAACTGTCGCCAGAGCAAGCTGGAGCTAAGAAAGATGATGATCTAGCAGACTCTTTCCTCCACGGCCTAGCCTGGGTCCAATGGTTGAGAACATATAACGATCTATATGCGCTAGCAATCAAAGATCTCGACAGTATCAACCTCGATGATCTCCGAATTTCTACTAATGACCAAGATTAATAACAAGAAACCCTCTCATGTATACCCATTTGATCCCATCCTTCAGGTACACCTGATACCACAACTAGGCATCTGAATAAAATCATCACTGCAACCACCTGACCGGAACTACTAAATCAGATATAACCAATATGGACAGAAATGAACTAATCAATCCATTAACTATCAAGCCCATAATGAACCCAACCCAATTACAATCAATACTACTTATATAAATATAGATATAGATATAGATATAGACATATGTACAACTTCAGGGTCCAACCTCATCTCTTATAGAATCTGGGCCTTAAGTGTGTCTATGTCCCGTATCATTATGAAATTCGCAAGACGTGTCAAAAGTGAAAAATTACCAGATACATAAGAAGATGAAATATAAAAGGGTCCCATATTGTTTAATTCATTTAAGTTTTATGATTGTAGAGAGTGGTTTAGAAGTAGGCTAACGACGTTATAAGCTTAGCCATGAGACTGCTTCAGTTATTCGTTTTGAGTTTCCTTTATTTCAGTAATGCTGTTTATGGGTACTTAGATATTGGGTTTGCCCAACGTCACATGGATAAAGATGGTGTTGTTATGGTTAAGAAGAATAATTATAGGGATTTTGCCAATGGTATTGATGGCTACTATGGATTGGTGATGTTTACTGTTGGTAATACGGATAACAGAGGTGGTACTTGTGAGATTTGTGAATTTTTCACTGAAACTTTGCGTAATGTTGCTAAATCTTTAAAAGAGAAAGTTCCAGATGCCAAGATTATTACTTATGTAGTTGATATTGAGGAAAATTTTCAAGTTGTTGAGGATTTGAAGTTGACATTTGTTCCTCATGTTTATTTGTTTGAGCCACCTGTGAATAAGGCATTCGATTGGAGGTCTGCACCATATGTTGCGTATGAGTTGAGCATCGAAGAATCCAGAAATGAAATTGCCTTCGTTGACTTTTTGAGTGCAAACACCGATTTGGAATTATCTCCTGTTAGAAATAATGTCATTAGTGTCTCTATGTCCATTGATGAACAACGTTCGATTGCTGTTCCTGTAACTAAAAGTGAAGACGTTGCCAAGAAGCAAGCTGCTGCTGTTAAGGCTAGCGACAAACCAGCTAAGAAGCAAGCTGCTGCCAAGAAACAAGACTCTGCTGAGAAGAAACAAGCTGCTGCTGAGAAGAAACAAGCTACTGCTGCCAAGAAGGATACTACCTCCAGCAAAGCCAAGAAGGCCAAGAAATCCAAGGCTCCAAAAAAGAAGTCAGTTTCTAAATTTTCAACTGAAAAGGTTGGTGAACCAAGTGTTGGTGAACCAGTTCAACCTTCTGTCAAGCCTGTTGAAAAAAGGGAAACCCTGCAACAACAACAACAACAACAACAACAACAACAATACCAACAGGCTCCACCTCAATACGAACAAGCTCCACCTCAAGAATATCAACAGGCTCCACCTCAATACCAACAACAACCTCCACAAGATCCTGGTGTTCAGTATCGTCAAGTAGCTGATGAAAACGGTAACTCTGGTGGTGTTCAAGTTAGCTTCACAAACCAAGTCTTCAAACCAATGACCTGGTCAGAATTATTATGGGAAGTTGCTGAATACTTGAAAACAATCGGTGTTGCTATTGCAGTATTCTTCGTTTTTGACAAGTTTTTACTTGTCTTGGGCAATTGATTTGACCAACTAAGATTCTATTTAACCTCTTGATTATATAACTTTAAATACATAATTCTGTTTACTATAATCACATTATGTACATCAATTTATCTCCTAGTTCCTACAGTTACGAATCAAACATCTGAAAATTTTCAGGGTATACAAGATTGCCCACTTGATATGTCAATTGAAGTCATAGTATTGTTTAAGTCCTATCATCAATCAAATATTCCTTCGTTTTGATCATTATTCAATCGTTAATCATCTTAAAGTAACCTTTTTATTGTTAAGAACTAGGTCATGTGATCTGTAAAAGAAGTCATGGTTTGACTTGTCGCGATATACGAATACATATAACGGTCTTTAGCCCATTATCTCAATATAATTAAAGCTTTAAGAAACCACACTTATAGAACCAATTATGATTTAAAACAAAGGGGCCAGAATAGTCATCGAAAGGATTTAGAAGTCTGTAATAGTGGGATTATCCAGTGTTGAAGGATATGAGTACTACCTCGAGTCATTCTCCTTCGTGGAATGCCACGAGTAGTGGTGCTTTAGCGGGTGGCAGCCCAGCAATCAAACATAATGAACAAGCCGCTAATGAACAACAGAGTACTTCAAAAGCTTTAAAAGGCCAATATATCCATGGAGAATCTGAAACTGTAGGATTTGATATGGGCAATGCAGGATTAGCAAGTCAGAACGTTGTTGATGCCAAGGAAATTGAGAGATTTAAAAATATGCTGCATAAGTTAGAAAAGTTTCAAAATGACAACAGTAATGGGGAAACCTTGATCTCTGATAGTGAAGAAATTTCCTTTGATAAGCACAGTTTGGAAAAATTGTTAGACCATTACCAAAATTTGGTTCAGAGAGTAGGTGGTGAAAGAATGTCAGCGGAGACTAGTGAAATACTCGATCAATTGTCAAATTTAAAGGATTCTAATAGAATGAGAAAGTTGGCTATAATGGCTGATCCCTGTTTAAATTGTAGAGATGCAAAGAAGAAGTGTACTATGATGCCAGGATCACAGAACTGTGTAAGATGTGAAACTAAGAGTTTGGATTGTCGAATGGTGGATAACTTAAACGATAAGAAGCGTAGAGAAAGTTTTGGTACAGACTCTTATCTGTCTAAAAAGCAGAGATTACCTGAAAACTCAGAGAATATACAAATTTCTCATTCCTATCCTGGTCACTTGAATAATGTTAGGTCAGAACAGAACTATCCAAATACATTTACAAGAGCTCAAGAAAATTCTAGCACCGTTGTAGATTCATCACAAAGGAGTAGTAATTCAAATTTGCATCGTTACGTACAATCAAACCCAGCTTCTCAGATTCAATTCCCAGCAGATGAGTTCAGTCAACAACAAAAGAAGACTATCAGGTATCCTCGTTCTTCATTTTTTGTGGGGCCAACTTCATCGTATGATATAAGCCTTATGAACAGTATCAAGTTTGATAGAATCAATCAAGTTCAATTATCGGATTCATTAATTCTGCGTAAAGTTTCAGATGATGTCCAATTTTTACTTAAAGAAGACAACAATCCAATTACTCAATTGAAGCAAGAGCAATATGTCGACCTTGTGGAAAAATTAGTTTATCCAAATGGGAAGGTATTAGTTGAAATTTTTTTTAAATTTGTCCATCCATATTTCCCAATTTTACATGAATCAGTCTTTATAGAGAAGTATTCAAGATCATATAGTGAAATCACTGCACCATTGTTAGCCTCGATTTATTCCTTGGCGTTACAATGGTGGGATTTCCACCCAAGCTTAATTGGGTTTCAAAAACCAGATATTCAAAATCAGTTAAATACAATCGCTTATAAGTCTTTTTATGAATTAATAGAAAGACCAAAATTAGGGATTGTACAAGCTGGTTTGTTGATACTACAGGCAAGAAGTGAAAATACCAGTAATTGGACCCTTTGTTCCTCTGTAGTTGCAGTGGCTGAAGAACTGGGTCTAGGGGTTGACTGTCAGAAATGGCAATTGCCACAATGGGAAAAGCATTTGCGTCAACGTATTTCATGGGCAGTGTGGTCATTTGATAAATGGATAGCATTGGTTGAAGGAAGGCAGTCTCATTTGATCTTAGGCAGAAATTGGATGGTTAGGCCACTGAGGGATACCGATCTTCCAGCTTCGTCGCCTATTATAAACCAGAGTTTAACCTTGAATGAAAGAAGCGGAAATACCATGATGAACAATTTAAATCTATTTGATATGGTCCCCACAAATGAGGATTTTGTTCAAGGTACCATGATGTTTAAGTATAGAATATCTCTAAGTATAATATTGAGTGAGATTATGAGTACTTTTTACAGCGAACATTCAAAACAAATAGTAAATATAGAAGATGTTTTAAACCTAGCCAAACCGTTGCAATTAAAATTAAAAGAGTGGTATCGTTCGTTGCCTTCATTTTTATTAATGACAAATTTTAAAGAAAGAAAATTCAATGCTAATGCGTCTTTGATTTTGGCATATTTTGCAACTGAACTTACTTTACATAGGAAAATCATCTCAGTGTTAAAGACAGACTCGCCTGACGAGATATCTTTTGTATGCCGTACTGCAGCAAAAGCAAGATTGGTTGCAGCGATTGAGTTTGTTCATGATTTGAAACCAGAACACATTAATGCTTTCTGGTATGCATCATCAACAGGAAATTTGATGCTGGTTGCCACATTTGCCTCGATATTACATTTATCTTCGACCACAGTTGAAGAGGCGCAATTGTTTAAAGATTATTTGAGAAACTATATTTGGATCTTAAGAGTGAATTCAAAGTCTTTCGACAAAGAAAAATTTGCATTAACACGTCTTCATATGTTACTTAGTCAAATACCTGATCTTCTCACTGATAGAATACATCACTCAAATACACCACAACAACGTCAAACAAATACCTCTCATTACAATGCATCTGGTTCGAATTCTAATCCTGTACAAAACTCGAACCTAACCCCTTCACAAATAAATGAGTTAAAGAATATACCAATAGACCTTCTACAAAAATTGATTAATATATCAAATAGCACTAACACCCATTCTGCATCCGCCATGTTATCTTCCGATGTCAAAACGAATGAACTATCGAAAGTATCTTCTAGAACTAGTAATATTAGCAAAACCGTTAATGATAATAGTCAAACAAGAAGTGCGATTGAAATAGAAACTCAAAGAACCAAGGTAATCAGCAGTGATAGTAGCGATATTGATACACCAGTAACTAAAATTCCAATCTACCACTCGGAGAAGACATCTAGATCTGCTGTGCAATCACTTTCTCCTGCTCGAGACAGTGGTTTGATCCAGGACGAAGTGTCAGAGAAGAGTGATAAAGTGATTGCTGAAAATGATGAAATAGAAAAGAAACAGAGCACCCCCCATACATCTATTGTAAGCAGTGATGAGAACGAGGTCAATAATCAAGAAAGGAACCCTAAAGCTGAGTCCGAATCTCCTAAGATAATAGAGTCGACAGATAAAATAGAAGAATCAAAAGAAGAATCACAAGAAAGTGATGCAGCTAGTACGCTAGAAGGTAAAGAACCGAAAGACACTTAAAACATCAATTTAAATTCCACCCCATGACATGCAAAGGGTTTTTTAATATTCCTTTTAGTCTTGTCACACCATCATTGTAACAATATAGAAAAAAAAGAAATCTAATAGTAATATTAACTGTAATAATATATAATCAATAGTCAAAGTATATAGAACCAATAGCAATTGATACTCGACATCGACATTTCTAATGCTGCATTTTGGTCGGCTTCAAGTTCAAGTCTTAGATCTGGCTGGAGACCACGACAAATAATGTATGGAGAAAGAATAGAGAAACTTTCTTTTTGTTGCAACCATCGAGAAGACTCGAGTCTCTCACTTGGTAATAATAAGAGAGTGTTGGTATTCGATCATTGCATGAAGACAGTATTATTCTATTGTAATTGTCAATGCTTAGCTAGATCATTAAACATTACCCTCACTTAATTATATATACTAATCTGATCACATGACATACAATCGATTATAATCACGTTTTACGTTGGGTAATAAGAATTTTCACGAGGTTATGGTTAAAAGTAATAGCATCTCATCTCATCTCATCGCATCTCATCGCATCTCATCTCATTAAAAGTTGATCTATAAGAAGTCAAAGCTATCTAATTGCATTAATATAACTTCATTGTATTAAATTTCAGCTACCAATACAATTCCAAAAGCCATTGAAAAAGTCCCCTCATTGCAGGATGAGCAACCAAGGATCTAATGGGTTTCAGAACTCATCTAAAAGCAAGAAAGATAAGTATGCTCAAGGACAAGATGTTGATAATGGTGTGCTGATTAAATTAGAAAGTATTGTATCTCAGTTGGAGGCAGATGGAGATTCTAAAAACTTTCAACCATTAGTGGAATTTTCTCAGAAGGGTTTTATGTCCCAAGCTGTCCAAGGTTGGTCTTACTATGCCCAAGTTAATAACCATGCAAAATTTTCTCAAAGCACTAGAACATTAGCTAAGGTACTTCAACTATTAAGTAGTGACGCTAACGTTTGTGAATACGGTAGCGTAGTTATTAGGTCCATCTTAACCAATTATTCAAAAGTTTTGTACAGAGGTTTGAATAATTTAAGAGCGTCACTGACAAATCCTATGCTGTTTTTGATGAAAGAAATGGTAACCTTCAACTCCAATCAACATTTAGAGGAATTTATAGCATACTTCGATTTTTCATTACCTGTAATTCCAAAAATTTTAACTCCAAGTAAGGCTGAATTGGAAGCTACTTCTGATGCTCCAAGAGGAAAATTCCACTCTATGAGAAGGACATTCATTGATTTATGGTTGATTCTTATTTCTGGGTGTCCATCTTTATTAAGAAAAGACTTATTAATTGATAATTTTAAGATTATGGGAGCTTGGTTCAAGTACATGGACAAGATTGATGATGTAGAAATTATGGGACGCACATTGGATGTATTCATAAGTTATATCTTGGAAGAAAAATCATTCAAAAGGATGACAAAGACAAAAGTGTTGAATGAATTGGCTTTAGATAAGATACAATCTTTTTTCTACTCGCAGGATAAGGATCTTGTTAAAAAGACAAATAGATTTTTCATACTTTATGCCTGTAATCCCGAAACGTCTGTCGCATTTCATGATAATTCTGTATGGTTTGCAGAGTCGCCATTTGGTAGTAAAGTAGATGGTGTTGAAATCACAGTGTATCAAAAGAAATTCAAAATATTTAACAAATTGTTGTTCAACATATTAAAGAACTTCAAGCCATGGGAAGACGATTTACAATGTTCAACAGTAATAAGAATTTTGGAAAGTGTACCAGAATTAATTCCACCATATTGTACTATGTTGGCAGGCCAGAGTAATCATGATCCAAGAATGACATCTTATTGGTTTGGTACCACATTATTACTATGTAGAATAATAAATTTGAAAATCCCGAGTTTTATGGAAAATATTCAAACAGATTCACTGCCATCTGTTTCATTAGTAATTGAAAATATTATCCCATCGTTGATAACTAAAGGTTCGTTGACAAAGGCTTTCCAACATGAATCACCGCTAATAAGACAAATGGCTTGTCAAATGTTAATATTTTCCTTTAAGAAATTTGAAAAAGTGTTAGATCTATATAATGTGAAAGGATGGCAATCCGGCAGAGTAGGTATTACCAATGCTTTCCATTCATCTATCCCTGAGCTTTCAGTTATTGTAACTGCATTAAATCAGGTTTACACTAATAATAAAGAAAACAGAGTCCTATCACTATCCCTTACAGAAATTCTAAAACATTATAGCACACAATTTTCAAATTTCTTTAGTATTAACCTGCCATCAACGAATATTTACACCGACCTAATGAAGAGTGATACTCTTGATGGTATGGATTTAGCTATTTTAGATGGTTTTTTACAATTCCAAGAATATAACGGTATGCAAGCAAAATGGTGGAATTCCTCATCAACTTCAAATTCTTTATTCACTTCCTTATTAAGACTAGCATCTTCTAATAACTTCAGTAGTGCAGTTTCAGTCAAGATCTCTAAATTGTTAGATGGCTTACTTTATGGTACAATTATTTTCAATAAGCATTTCGCATCATCAATGACTGCATTAATAAATAGTTTGCAAATGGTTTCAGTGGATGCCGAATTATGGAATAGTAACGTTATATGGAAACTGTTGGATGAAACGATTTCAAGATGTATTCGCACACCATATAAATACGTTGATCAGTCAGCAAATTACGATAATATTTCGCCATTTATCATTACATTGATGGAACAATGGAAGTTTATACAAGAAAATGATATGACTGAAAATACGATGAAATGGTTATGTGTCTTCTTAAGATACATGATATTTTTAGGTGAATCTGAAAAGGGTATAAACTCTATATTTAATGAAAATACAAGTGAAAAGATGAAAACTTTCACTAAAATTTACTTAAATTTTGATAACTACAATGAAACCATAAAAATAATAAATGAAGAAAAATATTTATTATCAAAAAGAATTGAATCTTCATTTGCTGACTTTATTATGATTGTTCCATTTCAAAAGATGTCTAAGTTTACTCGTTTGCCAACTAGTAACTTCGATATACTTGCATTGGTCTATAGAATTAATCTATTGATTAAAGAAGACGCAATTAAATTTGACAATAACTTTAAAGTAACAATTGAAAATTTGGTAGAAAAGCTACTAAATTATTGTAGTTCAAGCTCTGACTTGAATTTATCGAATATCGAATTTTTAGATTTCCTATTTTCAATTGTGGATGACAACTTATCAAATACTCAGTCAAAAGAAAAATTCATATTCTTTGCAACATATTTCCTGAAATATGTTTTAAAACTGATTCCAGCTACTACGTCATTGGAAGAATTCGGTTTTAACCTGCTACAAATTGTTCGTAAAAACATTGAAGATGACATTGAAGGTCGTGACGTTCTATTTTGTACTTTGTTCATGTATATTGACGAAAGTTCTATAATGGCGTTGCTAGAAGAAAACTTCACATTTACAGAAGATTCTCTAGCTGTCGTGTTGCAAAGGTTACTATCTATAGAATGTTCAAGAATTCCGTTTAAGAACTTCATCGAGGTAGTTAAAAAGGGTATTTCAAATATGAGAACTTTATTGGCAAAGTTTATCGAGTTAGAAAAAGTGGACAATTTTGACTCTCTTGAATTCCTGATGAGTATCATTTCTAGTGATGATAACGTTTTATTGTTAAAGGCTTATGTTTCATCAAAGGATTTTGAAATTGATCCTTTAATCTCAGTCTTAGATCAAATCAAGAAAATGCCAAAATTATCTGTAACCATGGCGGTCGCAACCTCAAAAACTGAAAGTCCCTTATTGAAAGATTTCTCTAACGAATTAATTCAACAAATTTCAAGCAATTTCTGTAATGACAATGATTATCCTAAGGAAGATGCATTGAAACTACTTGTGCAAAACTTTGAGGAACTTTCTGAAGAAAATTCTGTTAAAATTGAGAAGTATTTGATATCTTCATCTACGCATAAATACAGCTCTTCAGTGATAAAATATATTAGTCTAAGATCCAATTTCAATGATGAAGAGGTTGAAAAATGGATGAATAAGTTAGTATTGTATATTACCAAGAATTTGTCTGAAAAAGAAGAATTATCAAGTAAACTTATTGAGACTATTGAAGAGTTCAAAGCAATTGTTGAAGAAATTCCAGTTTGGGAAAAGATTAATACAAGTATTTTGAATACTCAACTAGAAGCTGTGTTAAGTACTAAATGGATTACTTCCAAAGTAATTTTGGAATATATCATGTTACTTTTATTTTCTGGTGGTGCAAAGATTAAAGAGAATCAAAAATTCTTACAATTAGCATTGAATAATGAGTACAATCTTTTATTGAATCCAATGAATGATACATATGAAGCATATTTAACCGCTTCTTTGATATATACCCTTTATTCTTCAAACGAGTCTGCTAATAGTAATACTTTCATTCAAGAAAAACTTCTAGAATTCTATGGAGGGTCTGTCTCATTAAAGGACAGAACCTTATTAAAAATCATAGAAAAGATTGAAGCAAATACATCCACTTCTTGGACCAATTACATATATACCTGGGATTATCTGGAAGAATATGATACTGGATCTATTGAGATGATCGGTGAAGTTAAGCTGATTACTAAAAAGAGAGAGGGTTTTGTCGTTACGTTGAGGAAAGATATGCTAAGAAAAACTATCGAGAATTATGTTTTGGAAAAGCCAAATATTCCTGAAGTTATTGGTAGTTCCACTTCTAATTTATGGAAAAACTTCAAAAATACATATGAGTCCTCAAAAAGATTTGGAAACTGTGCCTCCATTTACGATCCATTGTTCATTTTACTTCTAATTCCGCATAATGGGGAATTGGTTCAACAAGTCAAAGTAGATGATAATATTAGTTATAAATTCCAAGTCAAGAGAATGCTTTCCTCACTATTATTTCAATTATGTATTTGCTCACTATCTGAAGAAGGTATTGTTGGTAATATTGCATTAAATTTGATTACTGAAATGATGCACAGTTTGGAAGATAACGCACAATTCAAAGAATCATTGGCGTTTAAAGTTCTCCTAAAGAGAATTGTATTTACACTGATGGCAAGCAAACAAAATGATTCAGAAAACTTCCATACTCCTCCACCAGTGGTTTGGTTTGCCATTTCGCGTATTTGTGATATTTTGTCTCAGCCAACCTCTCTGCTTTACGAAAGGGCATACCGTTGGGCACTAAATGGACATATAATTCGTTCGAATGAAATCCCATTGCTAAGAGAAATCATACAACCACAATCAGACAGTGTTGTTTACGACAATTACTACAAACAGTTTACTTGGATTTTAGAAACATTAGATCAAGGTATCAAAATTGAAAGAGATATTCACCTGTTGAAATCCAAAGGCATTTTTGAGTGGATCTTCAACATCTCTTCTTCTCCATACTCTAACGGAAGACTACGTTCGTTGATCAACTCGATAATATACAAAGTTCAAAGAATTGACAGTGGTGGTTCTACATTGTTAACAAGATATGGTGCATTATCCAAATTGGAAATCAATGGACTTGACCTCTCTGAAAAGGTTGGCGAAGCCAAAAAAGTTCTTGAGAAGAACGAAAAGAATCGTAATAACTTGAGGTCTCTGCTTCAGCTACAAGAACAAGAACTGAATAACAAGGAATTGTTAGAAGGGTTCATTGAAATCGTCGGATCTCAAAAGAGACTGGCAGATTGGACTGCAGATGATGACACCAATATCGCCAAAAGACTACGTACCCAAAATTTATAGACATGTTCAAACAAAATTTAGTACATAAAAAAAGATAGATAGAAATCTATATATTTAACAAAGCATTGATATAATTATTATTTTAAACCATATTCGACATACAGTTCTGGTATTCCATGTTGACATTTCGTCAATTGTTAGTTCAAAATTGGCAAAAAGCATGATTGTACACTCATTTCAAACCAAGAAAAGTAGAGATATCCAATTGTACACTATATGTAGACTTGATCCGTCGATCTTGAAACCAATGGCTAGTATCAACCATCTTATAGGTGATCAAAACCTTACCAGTTCATCCTTATATATCTGAAAATATACAGTTACCCTCCTTTTCAACTATCTTGGAGCGCTCTCATTGGTCAGCTGATTTTTCAGCCTGTAAAAAATCAGATTTCCCCCCAAGCCATTTGGAAATAATAGTTACTATAAGAGCACCATAAGATTCAAGAATAAAAGGATCTTGATTGAAGAAGAAGAGGGACAACGACGATTAGAATAGGAACAATGTCATTAGCTAAAGCAGCATCAGGTAAATTAGACTGGGCCAAAGTTATTTCTAGTTTGAAATTGACTGGTAAGACCGCAACTCAATTATCTTCATTTAAGAAGAGAAATGATGAAGCTAGAAGAAAGTTATTTGAATTAGAATCCCAATCCACAGTTGTTGATTTCGAACATTACCGTGGTACTTTGAAGAACACAGCTATAGTGGATAAGATTGAGACATTTTACAAGTCTTACAAGCCAGTTACCATCGATGCTTCCAAGCAATTATCAACAATTCAAGCTTTTGAAACTGAAGCTATTGCTAACGCTAAGGAGACTGAGCAATTAGTTGCTAGAGAGTTGGCTGATTTGCAAGCTACTTTGAAGAACATTGAGTCAGCTAGACCATTCGATGAATTGACCGTCGATGAGGTTGCTGCCTCAAGACCAGACATTGATGCTAAGGTCAATGAAATGGTTAAGAAGGGTAAATGGGAAGTTCCTGGTTACAAAGAAAAGTTTGGCGATTTGAACGTTATGTAAGAGAACTTATCGTTTCTCAGAGCCTCTATCCAATTTTATATTCATTTTAACAAGACAAGAAAAAAGGATTCTTATACATTCATGAAACAATTTTCTATTTAATCAATTAGAAAATATTTTCTAGAATACTCTATCATAATGCAGATTTAAATATTCAAACAACTAACTTTCCCAAAACATATTATCATCGATTGCAATGTATATAATAATATAGCGTTTATTCTAGACATACTTTTTAATTATTATAATTTTGAGAATTTATTACTATCTTTTTAAATACTTAAAAGTAATCAATTTTAAATAACTTGCACGAACAGCAGATGTTAATGTTCAGAAACGAATCACCATACACTCACACTAATCATGAACATCGAATTGGCTGATAAATTCCTCTCAAGCATTGCCCATGAGAGAGATCAAGACATTGAAGCTACCTCTCAATTGCTGAAGCTGTTGCCATTACCAAAATTAGTGAAAGCTGGTCAAGCAATCAATAACCTGTATTTAGAGAACATCAGAACAGGTCTAGCTGGCAAGATATATCTAGAATTAGGGCCCTATCAGGCTGTGGATGATGAGATATCCAAGGGAAGTATAAAGGTTGGTGATGTTGTAGCAGTGAAACCATCAGCAACCAGTAAGGGGAAGTCCAAGGCCAAGACCAAGTCCAGTAAAGCTGAGGAAAATGGTGATTCTGATAGAGGTGCAGATGATTTGGAGATTACAGGTGTTGTCTTTAAGATCACTGACAAGCAATGCTCCATAACCATTGATGAAGCTCAAGAGCAAGATGCCATGAAACTTTATTCTTACAGCAAGTTGTATCTACTGAAAACCGTTAACACAATAACATATAAAAGGATGGAATCAACAATGAGGAAATTAAAGGAATTTGAAGGACTCCCAGATAATAGGATAATAGAGTATCTGCTGAATGCTAGGCAGTTTATCAGACAGGAGCCTTCAAATAAAATCACTTTCCATAACGATCAATTAAATGAGTCCCAGAAGGATGCAATCAAATTTGCATTGGCAAATGATATTAGTATAATACATGGTCCTCCTGGTACTGGTAAGACTTATACATTGGTTGAACTAATATTGCAATTGGTCGAGAAAGGTCAGCGTGTTCTGGTCTGTGGGCCATCCAATATATCTGTGGATACTATTTTAGAAAGGCTGGCAAAGGTGCTTCCTGGTAATCTTTTATTACGTATTGGACATCCTGCTCGTCTATTGGAGGCTAACTTATCCCATTCATTGGACATATTGTCTAAAAGTGGTGACTCTGGTGCTATTGTAAGAGATATCTATCGTGATATTGATAAGACCATAGCTAGTATTAAGAAAGTAAGAAAACCAGATGCTCGTCGAGAAGGTTGGAAGGAAGTAAAAGAGCTTCGTAAGGAACTCAGACAACGAGAACGTAAAGTTGTCAATGATCTAATACTTGAAGCCAAAGTTGTAGTTGCAACATTACACGGCTCTAGCTCTAGAGAGTTATGTGGTATATATAACCAAGTCCCAAAACTATTTGACACTTTAATTATTGATGAGGTATCCCAGAGTTTAGAACCTCAATGTTGGATACCATTAATATCTCATTATAAATCAGACTTTACAAAGCTTGTTCTGGCTGGTGACAATAAACAATTACCACCAACGATTAAAACTGAAGATAATGATAAGGTCAAAGTTACTCTTGGAACTACATTATTTGATAGACTTGTCAAGAATTATGGTGACCAATTTAAACTATTATTGAATGTCCAATATCGTATGAATGAGCAGATCATGGAATTCCCATCGAAACAAATGTATGGTGGTAAACTTATTGCCGATGCATCGGTAGCAAATAATGTGTTATCAGACCTACCGGGAGTCGATTCAAATGATGACACATTACCACCACTTATATGGTATGACACTCAGGGTGATGACTTCTTAGAACAAGCAGATAATGAAGACGGCATCGTTTCCTCAAAATTTAATGAAAACGAGGTACTACTTGTGAAGGATCATATCATTAAATTGATTGAGAGCAATGTGCCCCAGGATGCAATTGGTGTCATATCACCATATAGTGCACAAACTTCATTGCTTAAAAGCCTAATACAAGAGCAATATCCTTTGATAGAAATATCTACTGTGGATGGGTTCCAAGGTAGAGAAAAGGAAGTGATTGTTCTATCTCTTGTTAGAAGCAATGATAAAATGGAGGTTGGTTTCTTAAGAGATGATAGAAGACTGAATGTTGCGATATCAAGACCTAAAAAACAATTATGTGTCATTGGGAATATGGAAGTGTTAGAGAGAAGTGGTGTAAAGTTTTTGAAAAATTGGGCAGAATGGTCAAGTGAAAATAGCGACCTTAGATATCCTGATATTAGTGAACTTCTATAAATAAATAGTTGTCTATAGAAATGATAGTAAATTACTACATAAAAATTTTATAACAATAATAATAATATAATTCTGATAATAATTAACAAGCGGTTTAGATTTAAAAGTAATCAATTAGTTCCAAATGCATAGAAGTCGACATTTTCATCTGCAGTAACAAACATAGAATACTTTGGATTGAATGCAATTGTCCTTGGACTAGAATCCGGTACGGCTGATATATAACCTTGAGGTTTTAAAACTTTCCCACTAATAGACTCACCATGATTCCAAATAGCTATTCTACCATCGTAATCTGTAGCCAGTGTGTATTGACCATCTGGTGTAAAACAGGCAGAACCTGAATCCATAAATTCTCTTAAAGGAAATGGTTTTGTTCCTAAAAGCTCGAACAATTGCGAACCATCGAACGCGTCAATGATTAGTTGTTTCCCGCAAGATGATGCTAGAAGGAGGTACTTACCATTATTAGAAAACTCTAGTTTCGTCCATTGGTTGAACTCTGGATTAACTTTTATCACTAAGAATGGTCCATTTTTTAAACTTTTAATATTATACAACCCAATTTCAAAATTTTCGGGATTACCCAATGCAAAAACCAATCCACTTGGATCATATGCAATACAACTAGGAACAATACTAGGCACTATAGCTTGTGCTTTTGAAACTCTTAGATCCCATAACCTAACAGACTCGTCGTAAGAAGCCGATAGGAAAACATCCTCTAGGGGAGACATTTCAATGTCGCTAACCAAAGCACCATGGCCAGTGAAATACCTTATATATTGATTCGTCTCCAGATTCAAATGCCTAATATCAAAACTTTTCATTGTAGAAGAATATATACACTCATTCTGCGCATGTGTGAATTTAGCAGAATGGCAACCGTATTTCTTTGAACCAATAGAATTCAAAAATCTAAACCCAACCGCATCATACAAATGCATCGTATCACTAGCAGAAGAACTCAACAAATACTGGCCATGATCATCAAAATCTATAGACGTCACAGGTGCTATCTCCTTCTCAGCAACTCTAAATGATTTAACTGCTTTATAGCTAAGCAACGTTTCCTTATTTATCTCAGTCGACATCCCGCAAATTACAAACCTTCAAAAGGGAATCAAATAAAACAGATATAAACAACCTTCTCGACACCTTCAAAGCTTTGTCTCGACCTTAGAACCTATCTGAAATCTACAACCTCTTAACCTCTTTTAACCTCTGATGCATAACTGTTAAATATCATGTACTACAAATTTTTCAATATTTACCATTTTAATATGCCCGGAACCAATTCTGATATGAGCTGAGTTATAAGAAACACACTATTAAGAGGTGGTTTAAAGTTGGATGAAAGAGGTTGAACGAGGTACAACCGAGGTTTGAAGAAGGTTGGATTGGGTTTCTGAGGTTTGTTTTAGTCAGAATATTTCGTTATTATAAGTTTCCGATGGGGTTTCAGAGCATTATTCACTATAGCATCGATTTCACATTGGCAGCGATGGTATTAGCAGCAATACGACACAATACAGGTTTGGTGTTTGCTTATGAGGATTATGATGTGGGCAATTACATTCGCAAGTACTTGATGTGGGGTGAGTGGTGTTATGGCCAAGTTGTTGCGTATGTGAAGGGTTCCAAGAGGTTCAGAAAACAGCTACCTCACGATGAGCTCACAGGGCATCCTCGGATACAAGAGATCAATTGATATGTACTTTGGGAAAGGAAGGAGCGGTAAATATGAATACAGCTGGACCTCTCTGTATTAATACTGCTAACCAACGGTGTGTGGCTACGTAATCTAATATATTCTTTCTATATAAACTACTATGTATCTGAATACACGTGATAGTTCGTCTAAGCATCTTCTTAAATATGGACCGGTTTGGATAAAAGAACCTTGATCTATAACAGTTACCATTTGAGGAATAAGAGGTTTGATCTACTAGTTGGGAGGCATTGGTAGTCTGTGAAGGATCGTTGCAGGTATGACTGGTCAGTACATAAGTAATAGGTTGGATTGGAACTCGTTGGGGGAGCTATCTATCTTTCGTGATATAAAGGATGAGCTAGCTAAGGAACAGGATAAGAACAATCGAAATGGGTTAATTAATGGGATGAAAACAGAACGTGGCGGTAGGAAGAGTGGCTCTAGAGTGTGCAAAAGTCGAGATTTGTGTGGTGGGGCTTTGCCTTTGGCTGCTTATAGTGTTTTTGAAGAGACGCCATTTTATTCAAGAAGTTGTAGAGGTCATCGGAATGGGAAGTTCGATGTTTTGTATATGAGAGAGGAACAACTCAAGAGAAATAAGAATGCTATACGGTATCTAGGGTGGAATTATATCAAAGTTATGGGTTTGAACAAGACTATGTGTCAGTTGGAGGAAGAACGAAAACAGCGAATGCAAGAGGTGGATGCGTTTGACGATATAAATAACGCTAGAGCCGTCTCAGTTCATAATACACCTGCACGTCCACACCTTCAAGAGGAGAATGTTGACGAATTTGGTGGTGGTAACAGTTTTCAGGACTTAAACATTATGGCTAATGATGAGCTGTCTGAAGAAGACGAGATATCCTACGATTACGATGCAGAATATGCAAGAGTTGAAGATGATGAAGGTGATTATGAAACAAATGACGGGGAACATCATGGACATCGTATATCTTCAGCTATAGCTAGAGCAACATCTGAAGATAGCAATCAAGTGCAGGAAGAAACGCCAAGCTCTAGAAGCGATCCAAACATTCAATTAAATCAGAATACTGTAAGCCGCAATAACGCTACAAGGGGACTCTCCATACAGCAATTTGTGGAGACATCTTATATTAGGAATCATCCTTATGAATCTGAAGATGAGTATGAGTACACTAATGGCGATGTGGACACTAATGATGATCATGATTTCACAGAAGTGCCTTCTATTACAATATCAGATACTGTTCAAAGTGCTGATGGTCAACGGATAAGCAGTTTAAACAATAACGGAAATAATATGAGCATAGAGCAGTTTGATCGTTCGATTAATTACCAGTTCACTGAGTAGATTGAAACCAACATTTCAAAATAAAATTTAAGATTTCTAAATATTATACAGATACCTAATTATTTTAATTTACATATATTGCATTTTGACGAGGGGGATTAAGTCTATAAAAAGAATACTAAAAATATTCCTAGTTTTTACCTTCAAATTTTATCATATTTGGTAAGGTTTTTCTTGTTAGAGATACATTATCCACTTTGTTGGATTGTAAATGGATAGCTGGGATGACCCACTTACCACAACTACATCTGGAACCCTTCCAGTTGTAACCACCGACCTTGCTGCTACAACCAGGACATAAAAATTTACCTTCTAATTCTTGTTTACCTTGTAATTCTTCTTTCATCCAGTTCAAAGGTTCAACAAAATAATGTGAACAAATGGCTTGGGAATCCTGTATGCCAATAATTCTTCTTGAACCAGCCGCTCTTCTGATAAAATGACCCTCAGAGGACTCCTTACTTGGAGGCTCATGTTTGATAAAAGAAGTTGACATAGCTAAATGTTTTCTGCACATTTTGCATCTCGCTACGGTGACAGATTCCATATCTTCTGGAGACATCTTATCTAAATCTTTTTCTTCATCTTCTCTGAACATGTTGTCATCAGCCAATATATCATTACCAGTAGGATCTAGTTTTACAGAATTAGTTAGCTTCCATTGTTTGTAAATTGGATGGTCTAAAGAGACATACCTACCACCCATTTCTTCAAATAGTTTCAATTGTTCTATGAAATTATCGTTAGGTTGAGCACTGGCTCTCTTTCTCTTAACAGCATGCAATGAAGTCTTCAAATCAAAACCGTATCTGTACATCAAGTATGCAACAGTGAAAGCAACAGATCTAGACATACCAGCTTGACAATGAATATATAAAGCACCTTTCTGAGGCTTCTTTTTGAAATCAACTAGTTCAGGTGAATATTCAGGTTCATCTGGAAACAAACAGTTGTCTATAAAAGTATTAGTTTCATTGAAATATTGTAATATATCAGTATAATCATCATCATCGATAGGAATGTTCTTCAATGTATAGTTTTTTCTAATCAAATACTCTGGGATTACTTGGAACTTGATCACTGATAAAATATGGGTAATGTTGTATTCTGCATGTAAAGGTGTGTGTTTTACAATAGGATCGATACTACCAACATATATACCACCTAGAATCCTAGTTAAGTCTGGTTCGTTGCTTGCCATGGTCTCTTATACCCTCTTTATATGCATTCAACTTTAGAGATGAGATGAGATCAAGGTGATGAGGTATGAAATTTTTCACTTTTTATAACAATCGCTGGAGCATGAGATCACCATAGTAAGCATCAGTGTAAAAGAATCGATGGTCTAAGAGAGTATAGGTTATACAGAACGCCATACCGGCTCGATGTGATGTAGAGCATCTTAGTTTTAATGTTCATTCCAATTCTAACAAGATTTTGAGGATTAAAATAGGATAAATTACTGATTTTTGGCGATTACGTATTTTACTTAGCATAAATAAAAATAATCTAGCTTTTAGAAAAAAATATTACAGAATAAGCATTAATGTTGGCTGAGTTAGGCTAGCTGACCCATTTTATGGTTCCATAAAGCAGATCTGATAGGATCATACTTCAATGATAAAGCGGTGTAGGCTTTTTTAGCATTATTAGTGTTTTCAGGACTTGGGATCTTAGCGAACACATCAGCTAAGAATTCTAGGGCGTATGAGGACTCTATATTTGGCAGAGCACTTACTTCCTTATCCACTGTGATATCTAGTTTCAATATGTCATCAGTGAACTTTTCAGCAAACTTTATGGTTTCCTCATCGTATTCACAATCCAAAAATACTTCATAAAGACCACGCAAGTACTCCCAACTGCTTACATTTTGGGGAACTATCTCTATCTTCTTCTTGGTGTATTCTATTTCTTCTCTGACTTCATGTTTAGATGGATTAGTATGTTTCATCACAAACATTCTGTGAGTCCAAGCACTATTGTTGTAAACATCCCTTTGAATCAAAGAGTCTGCATATGTCAATTCGTTGGTGAAATCCTGGAAGAACAAAATACACCACTTCCTGTAGGACCACACATGATAATTCTTAGTATCATCATCGATCATTATCTGCAAGATTGGAAGTTCCCTCTTCACACTTGGAGCAGGATGGATTTTCAACAAAGCTTGTCTGTAAGACCAAATTTGATAATTTTTTGGGTTCCCTAGAGTCACCTCATCTAGCCAATCCATCTCTTTGTTCATGTACCCTTCTACATCCCCGGATTCCTTGGCCAAATGCTCAACAATGCTATAACGATAGTTCCAAACAGTATAGAAAGCAGGAGCCAAAGCAATTGCCTTTGATGTCAACTGCAAAGCCCTCTCAGAGTACTCACCCTCTTGCATCAACCGTCTAGCAACAGACATAACTTGCTTGTACTCATCAGTATACATAATAGGACACACTTCATCAGGTAACCCCGTCTCGATCTCTAGAGGCTCCACATCCACATAATTATTCATATCAAAACCACTCATCTTTGCGAAAGACTTTTTTCACTGCAAACTGAGTTCGACCTGCTCTGCTCTACTCTGCTACCAAAGCAATCCAAAAACAATCCTGAATTGATTGTTCACATACCCTGCAATTCGAAATTCTAACTGCTCTTAAATATAATCCAAACTTATCCAATTCTAAACCCCATCAATTCCCAAATTGTAAACCATGTTTCACTATTGAATATGCTGTCCTCTTCGGTTTCATTCCAACTCACTCACTCACTCACTGTCTTACTGAGGGCCCACCGAACTAAATACGAAGGAACCTCAAAATAACAAGCCACCTGGCCCTGAACCTGGACAATTGAAACATTTTGGCCATTTTTAAACAAAATCCCTGGAAACCTCACCCAAAACTGATACTACCGACATCAATCGTACCAATTTTAGTAACCTTCAATTGCAAACTGTCTCTCTATCCATTGGACTGAATAGCAAACTTCCAAGGTATCTTGACACTGACAACTGACCTTCCCAGTGGATAGCAACAGAAACGACTTGATCAATTTCATAAAAACCTTGGGAAATATGTAAATTCAAATATTGTGAATTCATCTGACCCATTGAATCATTATTATGTAGGTTCATTGATCCCATTTCGATACTCTGACATCTCTGGTCGCTCTCTTTGTTACCATATTACCTTTATTGAAATATTTCACTAAAGGCCATTTTTGGCTGTAAGCTCATCGCGATGAGCTTAAAAGTGGAAAATTTTCAGTAATAAGCATATAATATAACTAGTATTAAAGGTTAAATTATTGATTTGGTTAGGTTGCTGGCTAATCAAGGTGTATATCACGATGGATCGGAATCAGTTTAGGGTTATTGTTGGTTCTTATGAGCATAATATTCTTTGTTTGTCGTTGGATCTGTCGCTAGCGACACCGGTATTCACGCCAATTTTCCACTTTCAAGCTCATTCATTAAGTGTAAAATGTTTGGATATTTCCAAGAGATACTTGGTTTCAGGTTCTAATGATGAACATATCAGGATTTATGATCTTCAAAAACGTAAAGAGTTGGGTACTTTGATGGCTCACCAGGGGTCTATCACCGATTTGAAGTTTTCCACTAGCAGAGAGGTTACAGAAGGTGGGAATGGTGATGGGAAAACTGATGCTGTTGTTGAAGGTTCTGGTAGTGGTAGCAAGTGGTTGTTATCTGCTGGTGATGATAACAAGATTATTATCTGGAGAGTTAAGGATTGGGAAAATTTTGGTGCTTTGAAAGGTCATACCGCAAGAATTAATAGCATTGATATCCATCCTTCGAACAAAGTTGCAGTAAGTGTAGGTGAAGACCATACCATTCGTTTGTGGAACTTGATGACTGTCAAGAAAGCTGCTATCTTGAAGTTGAAGAAATACTCTCAAAATGGTCAGTTCGTTAGATGGGCTGGTGAAAATGGTGAATTCTTCGTAGTCGCTTTATTGAATAAAATATTGGTATACAAGACTGCCACTGGTAAGGTCGTCAACGAAATTGACATGGTAAGAAAGACTATTATGCATATGGAGATCCAACGTGTCTCTGGAGAGGAATATTTGGCTGTCGGTTTGAGTGATGGTAACGTCAACTTCTACAAGACTTCAAATATCACTAAGGATGAGGATAACAATAACGAATCAGAGTTTGCATTGCTGGGGCATTCCAACCGTGTCAAAGACTTTAAGTTCTACCGTAACGAACATGGTTTGTACTTGGTCACCATTGGTTCCGACGGTAAGATCGTGGTTTGGGATATGGACAAGAAGGAACAGATTGCCGTTTATGATAGTGGTGAAAGATTGAATTGTTTAGCTGTCTGTGATGAAAGTGTTGAAAAATATGAAACTATGAAGAAGAGAAATTCTGAAGTGGAAGACGCAGAACAGAGTGAATACGAAAGTGACACTGAAGAGCTAAAGAAAGTGATGTTTGGTGAAAAGAAGAAAGCTAAAAAGAACAAGAAAACCAAGAATAAAAAGCAAAAAGTTTCAGTTGAACTTGAATAACTCGACTACATTTATAATTAATTACATTTTTGTATTGTACTGTATTGTATTGTGATAAATAAAAATAAAAATAAACCAGATAATTGTATAAAGATAATTAGTTACATATTAAATATGGCATGACGACTAAGAATACTCCAGGTAAAAGTCTACAATTTAGATGATCTGTATGCACGAGCTGAATGTCTATTGAACAGACTATAAGCCCTTGTCCATACTGGGGCTACATGTCTATTTGGTAATAACTCTAGAGATGGTAGCAGATCTTTGGCGAAGGCTTCTGAAGCCTCTCTTGGCATCAGAGAAGGTAAATGATCGATTGAGATCACTGATAGTTTTGGACCTTTTTTAGTAGGAACCGTCACAGTGGGTTTGTTGAAAACAGTAGCTATATTGTAGATTGGAATTGGGTTATATGGATTAGTTGTATCAGCAGAAACATCGACAACAGTTGTTAAATGTCTACTGTCTTGATTTAGCATGCTCATATTAACAAATGGTGGGATTGGTTTGGATAAATAGATGCAATTGACGAAAATGTCAGTATCGACTATTTCTTGGAATGGACCACCTTTAGCAGTTTCTTGCATATCCCACTTGATAATATTTTCCTGTGGTATCCCAATCTTGGTCAAGAAATCAATTGCACCTGAACCACATCTACCCAATGCACCGATAATCAAGACTTTTGGAGCTTTGGCACCTGTCTTCAAAGCTTGCTTGTATTCATGAGAAATATCTCTCAGTAATGCCTTTTCATTTGGATATGGTGTGAGAGCACCTAAATCTTCTGAATCATCATGAGTCTTCTTGAAGGCCCAATCTTTCAACCCTAGAGCCGCACCAGCAAAACCAGCATAAAACCCAAATGCAGCTACTCTTTTACCATTGTCATCTTCTAAAAACTCAAGATCATACAAAGTACCTTGACCATTGATAAATCTCCTTAGTACTTTCTCCCAGCCTTCTTGGTCCTTGTAACAATGGGCAAATTGAATATGATCATGTACTAACGGGAATACATCCTCTTCAGGCATCTCCTTCAACCCAATGATGATTCTATCACGAGGAGCAGAGATCCAGGATCCAAATGGTACTATAGTAGCACCACATCTTCTATATTCATCAACGTTAAAAACCGATTGCGGTGACTCTTCGACGTAGATTTTGAAACCTTTCTTGATCAAGGATTTGACTGTGCTTGGTGTTAAAGCAGCTCTAGCCTCCAATGGCTTGGTTTCAGCACGTAAATGTAATGTAGTCATCTTCTATTATCCTTCGATCTCTCTTTCTTATACTGTATCCCAAATGCAAAAAAAGAAAGCCCTGGTCAGCAAATATCAACTTGTAACTTGGCTTGTTTCTTATCCAAACCCATCAAGCAACAACATTAACAACAACAATTCCCAGAACATTGAACCCCCACATCATCCCCTTTATATACCTTCTTCATGACTAAAATCTGGGAAAGTTTCAGACCATCCTTATCCCATCTCTTAGTCATACTGACCAATACCATCCCGAGGGAATATTGCAGGCATCGCCATGTAAAATTCCACCGGGAACTGACAAGAAACTATATGAACGTCACTATTAATCTATCAATGAATCTACAGATTGAACCAATGTTGTTAAATCCTGACCATTTGGCAGTATCTTGGTTTGTAGTCTTCAGTTCCTATACCTCTTGGTCTTCTTGACCAGATCCATTACTCATTGCATCGTGATGAGGTGCAGGAAGTTGGTGATTAGATAGTTGAAGTGACTCAACGATGTGAACTTTAAGCTGTAATTTCCCATGGGTTTCGGTAATGATCCTGTATACCCTCTTGTTCATTCGGTTTGGTTCGTTGACTAGTACTTGTTTCGTGATGACGCTGGATGGTATGTTATTTGACTATGAGCTGTTGGATATGCCATTTGATAGAAGTGTAAGGAACGAGGTATCGTCATTATGAGAGTGAGAGTATCTTGAATATTAGAAGTGGTGGGCTTGTTGAGGAGATATCTTGTAAGAGGAATCTGGAAAGAGGTTTGGTTATGTGAGAGCAGTGTTCGGTCAGATACGTTGATCGGAACTGGTATTGGCATGGGTTATGAGGGAATCAGGAAGGGAGACAAAGAGGTTTTCGATGTCGGTTCCAACTGGTACCTCTATGCCCAACCTATACAGAAATAGGTGAGATGCTATTTCACCTTGTGAGTGTGTGTGTGTGTATGCATATGTGTGTGTGTTTGTGTTTTAGGTAGCGCCGTTGGTATTATTTCTACATATCACGTCTAACGAAACCTTGATTTTACCACAAATGATATAAATGAACCAACATACTTAAATGAATAAGGTCATCGCAAAGAGTTACAGGACACCAGAGGATTGCTATCAGCCACCAGGATGTCTCACGGTGAAGTTCCCTCGCAGCACAATTCCACGAATGCTATTTCTCCCTTTGTTTCGAACAGGAACGATGCAAGATCCAGGCAAGCTCAGACATCAGCACCATTAAGAAGTCCATACCATTCGGTTGCCAACAGTCCATTGGTTCAAAAGACCACTCAGAATACTCTGTCCTCGTTAGTTACGCCACATCACAATCAGAATCAGACATTGCATCCGGTTTCAAATCCAAATCTCACAGTTACCAATACTGCAGGTAGTAAAAACTCACTGTTCAATGTTGCTATACCATCAACTCTTCGGAAAGTTTCTCTTCAACGAGATTCCAAGGATGACATGGAGTCCAATTTACTGTTGGATTCGAATATCGAGCATTCTAGCCATTCTATAACGACGGCTTCAAACGAGCTGGATATTACTGAATTGTCATCGTTAGAGAAATTAAGGTTATGGCGACACGATGCATTGATGCAGCATAAATACAAGACAGCTGAGTTCATTGGTAACAAGATATATTCCTTAACTAGCGATCCCAATGATGCGTTTTGGTTGGCTCAAGTATATTATTCCAATGGATCGTATTTGAGAGTTATTGAATTGTTAAGATCCAACAATTTAGATTCGACAAGTATCATATGTCGTTACCTAATGGCATTGTCGTTGATTGAGCTACAGAAATATGACGATGCACTAGATTTGATTGGGGAGTCAAACCCATTTGCTGAAGCAAGTGACCAAGATTTTAAAAAATTGTATAACGATGGTGGTATAAAACTAGAATCATCACTTTGTTACCTACGAGGTAAAATATATTTAATTCAGAATAATTTCTCAAAAGCAAAGGATTCCTTTAAGGAAGCACTATTAGTTGATATAAAAAATTTTGAAGCATTTGAAGAGTTGACCTCTAAAAATTTACTAACCCCAAAGGAAGAATGGGAATTAATAAACTCTTTGGACTTTTCTTCATTGGATGATAACCAAGAGATGATCAAATGTTTATACACAATAAGACTATCAAATACAATAAACTCAGAATTGATTAAGAGGTCTAAAAAAATATTGTTGGACGATTACGATATGAAGGATAATATAGATTTGATTAAGTGCGACATAGAGCTTTATCATACCAGTTGTAAATTTAATGACTGTCTGGAATTATGTGAGTTTGTACTGGAGAACGACGAATTTAATGGTGATATATTGCCAATTTACATTTCCTGTCTGTATGAATTGAATTGTAAAAATAAGTTGTTTCAGCTTTCACATAAACTGGCTGAAAATTTGCCAAAAAATGCGATAACATGGTTCGGTGTAGCCACCTATTATATGACGGTCCAGAAAATTAGTGAGGCCAGAAAGTATTTTTCAAAATCTTCAATACTAGATCCAAACTTTGCTCCTTCTTGGATTGGTTTCTCTCATACGTTTGCTCTAGAAGGTGAACATGACCAAGCTATATCTGCTTACTCAACTGCATCAAGATTTTTTCCAGGAATGCACTTGCCAAATTTGTTTTTAGGTATGCAATATATGGCATTAAATACATTGACATTGGCTGAAGAATATTTTACGTTGGCTTATGATATATATCCAAATGACCCATTGCTTCTAAATGAAATGGGTGTGTTGCATTTTAAAAAGAACGATTTACAGAAATCAAAAAGATATTTGAAAAAGGCATTAGAAGCTGCAAAAGATATGGATTCTACCTCTAAAACTTCTATTTCAATTCAAATGAATTTAGCGCACACGTATAGAAGATTAGGTGAGATAGAAATGGCAATCAAATGTTTCAAAGCTATACTGGAAGTTTGTGGGAAAGATCCTGATATTTTTTGTTCACTCGGATTTTTGTATCTGAAGACAAAGCAGTTACAAAAAGCTATTGATCATTTGCATTTATCGTTATCATTAAAACCATCTAATTCGGTAGCTCAAGAATTACTAACCCATGCCTTAGAACTAAATGTCTCTATGAGTTTAGATTCTGATCATCCATTAATTGTTAACTCTAAATTACATGATCCATCAATTGCTACATCCGATTTACTACATTCGAGAAAAAGACTTCCAGCTACATTGAGGAGTTCAAGTTTAATTAAAAAAATGAGAACCGATATTAATTTTTCAGAAGATCAAGAAGATAGTGAAATGATGGAAATGGAATGAAATAATTATTATATTTTTAAGTTTATAGCATTTATTTTAAATAAATATGTAGTATATCAATAACGGGTAATTTGGGCAGATTAAAAATCAATTTTTCTTGCAGAAATCAAATTCATAATTTTATAGTTACAACTTCGTCTCATTATAATTTTACTTTAATGTCCATAGCGGTCTTGATTTTTATAATACAGTCGTAAATTTATCTATCTGTTAAAGCAAATTGCATTTACATTCATTAATAAAAAGTATTGTACAATATCTGAATTCATTATAATATTTTAGGAATCTAAATCTCTACTTCCTTTTTTATTCATATCCTTTGTATTAACTTTTCGTGTCCTTTTCTTCTTGTCATTTTTCTTTGTATTAGTATTTTCATTTAATTGTTTAGATTTAGGTTTCCTCTTAACCCTTTTCTCGTCTTCTGATCCATCTAATTCATCACCAACTTTAAACATGAATTTAAATTCACCTTTCTCATTTGATTTCGAAAGCTTATCTTCCCTCTCTGAAATTGGACTTACATTTTCTTTTTGTTTGTCAGATGAAGTAGTTTCTTGGGTTATCTTTTTTTTACGTCTTTGTCCCTTAGACTTCTTAGGTTCATTTTCAACAGTTGTATCAGAAGATTTTGGTTCTGAAATCGCATCTTGAGAGGTTACATTCTCAATGTCCTTAGGTGCCTTATTTTTCCTTCTAGATAATTTTGATTTCTTTGCATCCGCTGTTTGATCAGTCTCTTTAGGTGGGGGAGACTTCTTAGCCTCGGCTATCTTTTTACTTGTTTGCTTGCTACTCTTTATAATTCGTTCATCTTCCACAACAGATGGCTCTTCGGATCTTTTTTTCTTTGAGTCAATGTTGTTTATGGAATCATCAGTTTGAGTGACGTTCTTTTCCTTCTTATTTTTCTTCTTCTTCTTCTTCTTTCCCTTTTCCTCTTCTATTTCTTTGGAAGTGGAAACTGTAGTGTCAGCATCATCTTCCAGTATATAAGTTGATAAGCTCTCAGATAAGGTCTTTTCACTAACATCGATCACTTCCATAGTCTCTTGGTCATTGCTCAAATCGGATCCCTTTGAATTGTTCTTCATGTTTTTCTTCTTCTTCTTCTTCTCTATTTTAGCCACAGGAACTGTAACCTCTTCCTCATGATCATGTTTCGATACAAGATCATCCTCATTCTCATCTTTATCATTCTTTACCTTCTCTTTCATCTTCTTCTTCTTGTTGCTCTTTTTCTTCCCACTGCTAGTATCTTCCTTCTTCACATCCAAAATTAATTCGTCCAAATCGTCAAACAGATCATCGAAATCAGAACTGGCACCAATATTAACAACCTTAGGTGCTTTATCCCCTTTTCCACGAATCAAAACTTCAGTGGTCTGCAATATTTCAGCTTCTTTACTTGTCCAACTGAATAAATCCTTCTCAGCCTCATGGTTTTCCCTATCCAGCAGGAAATCGATCAGCTCAACTTCATCCATACCAAATATGATACCAGTACCTCTGTTTCCGACCTCAAATAGCCTTCTAGTCCTGGCTCATGTCCTCTTTCTATCCATTCTTATCGTTAACCCTAACTGTCTTATATATCCGCAACTTTTTTCAAGCCTAGTAGTTCTAACGATTTTAAAAAGTTTTGATATCACTAACTATAAAGTAGATCAAGATCCAAAAGAGATGTAATCAGATGTCTACAAGGAGGATTTGAGGTCTGATCAGGATGTTTAGAGCAGTTTCTAAGAGGATTGGTAATAATGGATTCAACTCAGTGAGAAGATCTGGGTTTGTTTGGCCAGCAGGTGGTAATTTTGCAAGAAACGGTTGTAATCGTTTCTATTCATCAATAAATCAAGGGTCTAAAAATGGAGGCAACAAGGGTAAAACTCTATTAGTTTTGGGTTTATTGGCTTTAGGTACTACTGGTGCATCTGTTTTGTATCAAAGAAGTTCTCCTAAGGAGTTTTTGGAAGAACCGAAGGTTAAGAAGTCTGCTGGATCTAAGGCATTCTTTTCAGCAGATGAAGTTTCAGTGGTATTTGTCTTAGGTGGTCCAGGTGCTGGTAAAGGTACTCAATGTGATAAGTTAGTCAAGAATCATCAATTTGTTCATCTTTCTGCTGGTGATTTGCTACGTGCAGAACAGAACCGTGAAGGCTCTCAATATGGTGAATTGATCAAGAAATATATCAAAGATGGTTTGATTGTCCCACAGGAGATTACAATTGCTCTGTTGAAAAATGCCATGTCTGAGAATGTCAAGGAAGGTAGATCAAAGTTTTTGGTTGATGGGTTCCCAAGAAAGATGGATCAAGCAGTTATATTCGAAGAAGAAATTGTTCCAAGTAAATTTGTTCTTTTCTTCGAATGTCCTGAAGATGTCATGTTGAGAAGGTTGTTAGAACGTGGGAAAACCAGTGGTAGATCTGATGATAACATTGAATCTATCAGAAAAAGATTCAGAACTTTTGTCGACACCAGTATGCCAGTAGTTGACTACTTTGATAAAATGGATAAAGTTGTTAAAGTCAGCTGTGACGAACCTGTTGATGTAGTCTATGGACATGTCGAAGATGCTATCAAGGCAAAGATCGATAGAAAGTAATGAGTAATTTGCAATTCAACTTAATGGATAGATGAATGTTTTTTTGAACTTTAAGTATATAATTACATAATTCCTTACTATAAGTCAATCGTTTGATGATATAAAGCTCGATGGAGGTGGATACTTCAGTAGATACAGTGTTTATAAGGAGGAAAGTATTTTAAGTATAAGTGATCCATTTAATTTTTACTTGATTTGTTGATTTACATTTTGTTATGAAAGTTTGTGATTTCAAGGGAGCCAAAAGTACTTTACAAGAGAAAATGTTAAAATGGGAAGTAAATAAATCTAACAATCAAACTGATTTCTCATGAAAATTAGGAGGATACACATACATTGATATGGTTTATCAGTTGATTATTTAATTATTTAATTATTTACAGAAAGCCAACAATGCGTTTCTGAAGTGTAGAATATATAGACATTACATAAACATGAATACAAAAAAAGAACAATGGAACTACATGTATGAAGACAGATGACTTTGTAATCATTTAATTGCTCGAAGTACTTGAATTGTCCTATAAGAATTCCTTCAATTTTTCATCGTTATATCTTAAATATTGTCCATTCAATTCTTGGGGAATACCTTTCAAAGCCAAGTTGGCGTAAATAGTCGCTGGAACAATACTTGGAACTAATTGATCGTTTTCCTTCAAATCAGTAAAACGCTTCAAAGCCTCTGGGGTCATAGATTCAGGGCCAAACTTCTCCCTGATGTCAACTTGCATTTGAGTGTCGACTACACCAGGAGCCACAGCAATTGCCTTAACTTTTTCTTCCTCAGAGGCAATGGTCATTGTGAAGTGGTTCAAAGCAGCTTTAGAGGCACCATATGCACCCCAAGCATAATAAGACTTGACACTAGCACCGGAACTTACAAAAATATAATTACCATTAGTCTTCGAAATATAGTCGATGGTCAATTTGACCAAGGAGACAATACTGAAAAAATTTACGTCAAACAGTCTCTTCCACTCATCAACTGCAATATGGTTGACATCTTGAACAGGTGCCAAAACACCTGCATTGGCAATTACTGAATCTAAGCGTCCATGTTTTCCAATTGCACGGTCAACCAATTGCTTGATGTTCTCCTCCTTGCTGACATCTCCAACTACATAGTCAAATCTAGAACCAAACTGAGACTTCATTTTAACCAGAGCACCCTCAGATTGAGATATACCATACACTACAGCATCTGAATCCTTCATTAAAACATCAACAATAGCCCTTCCAATACCTCGAGAAACCCCGGTAACCAAAATAACCCTTCCAGACATCGTAAATACTCACAACAAAATAAGATCCTACTATAATCTAACCAGAAAAACACAATCCACACAATAGAATACTATCTTTCTGATGTCTTGATCCTTAAAACCTTCCTATCCTTTGAAAAGTTTCATCCATTTCCTTGAAATATTTCAATATCCCATCTCTTTTAAAGCAAGCGATATCTATTTGAGAAAACCAAATTGCAAATAAAATAACATATTGACAGTTTTAACATAAAGTTTGCGAGCTATAGTAAGAGGAGAGACGAGAAAGGTTGAAACAGTGGTGGGAGATTGTTTAATTTCTTGTTGCGAATCAGTTTAGTCTTTATTTGGTGAAATTTGGGTTATATTTGATAGTTTTGGCGTTAGTTATGGACAAGACAAATACTGAATGGGCCAAGGATATACCTTGTCGAAATGTTATAATTTATGGGTATTGTAAGAAAGAGAAGGAAGGGTGTCCTTTCAAGCATGAAAATGGCGACTCCAGCTGTGGTGATGATGAGGAACCGGTGAAAAGTGGCGTCTCGGTTGTTGGGAATGCTAATTTGAATTCTGCTTCTAGTACACCAACTGCTCCTTCGAGCTCGGCTTCGAATGTTACACAGGGGATTGTCCAACCTGTTGGAACTGTTCCCAAGTTTAATGCGAAGATTTCTGCTAGTTTCACTCCAATGGGCGTGAAACCAGTTGATTCAGGTGAGGTCCCACAACCGCAACCACAGCAGCAATTGCTCCAGCTGAAATCTCAAACACCACAGCCGCCTCAATTACCACCACAATTACCTAGTCTTAATGCCATGCCAAATTCACAATTGGCTTCTAATGCTTCTGTTAACTCAATCACTCATTCTTTTGACCCATATTCTTCTAAAAGCTTTACCCCTACAACTTCTTCTGGGAACATGATGTCAATGCCAATGGTAAATAGTGAATCAATGGAACCACAGTTCAAATATCCTATTCCACCACCAATGGGAAATCCAGGTTTTGCAGGAACTCCTCCTGTAAGCGCCCCTCCTGCTATGAATATGAAGTTCCCAACTATATATCCTCCTCCTCATAGTCTTCTTCAGTACCACTTATATGCACCAGACCCTCCTCCACATTTCAATTTATCTTTGAAACCAAATGAAGAACTACCTGAATCATTATTCATTCCAAACAAGTTACGTGAAACTTTAGTCAAGAGAAATTTGGCGGCATTACAAGTATTACCTGCCGGTGGTGCATTGCCTGATATTGTTCAAGATTATTTTGGCTTAGTACCATTGGATTTCCACAAGTCAGAAATACCTAAGGACAACTACCATGGTCACAAAAATTCCCTTTATAAAGTATTTTCAAATGTTGATGGTAATATCTATATTTTACGTCGAATTCATGATGCCAAAATAACAGATCCATCATTAATTGCACAGACTTTCAAAGAATGGAATAAACTTTCATCTGTAAATTTAGTTCACTTAAAGGATTTATTCGTAACTTCTAAGTTTGGAGATAACTCATTATGTGCAGTTTATGATTATTACCCGCTAGCTACTTCACTATACGAGAGCCATTTTGTAAATTTTCCCCGGACTCCTATTACGCAAAACTATCTATGGTCATATTTGACCCAATTAACCAATGTGATAAAAACGATCCATTCAAATGGATTATGGATCGGGCCATTGTTGGATTGGGATAAA
>NW_001834629.1:33761-72975 GCF_000150035.1 Vanderwaltozyma polyspora DSM 70294
TACCGTCTGGGTGAGGTACTTAAGAAATTATCCAACAATATTTCTACAGCTAATAAAAATGGAAGTGTTGACGAGCTACCTGTCGATGAACAATTCAAATCAGTCCTAAATTATTTATTAGATGAGGATAATGACAAGAAAAATATCAAGGAATTATGTTCTTTATTCTATGATAAGCTTTTCGATACATTAGATGCAGCACAAAGTTTGACAGAACACACAGAAGGTGTGTTGTCAAAAGAACTAGAAAATGGTCGATTATTTAGATTAATGTGCAAGTTAAACTGTATATTTGGCCGTATGGAGTCTCGTGTTGACATAAAATGGTCAGAAACGGGAGAGAAATTCCCAATTATATTGTTCTATGACTACGTTTTCCACCAAGTTGATGAAACAGGTAAAGCAGTAATGGATTTAACACATGTTTTGAGATGTCTTAACAAATTAGATGCCGGTGTTCATGAGAAAATAATGCTTGTGACCCCCGATGAAATGAATTGTATTATCATCAGTTACAAAGAGCTCAAAGATCTGGTAGACAGCACATTTCGAACTTTAACGCAATGACATGTAATAAGAAGAAATAAAAATAAAAATCTATACAATGATATATAGAAGTATAAAGTTTAAAAGAACAGTCTAAAAATAAACGAACAACAGTATATAGATCAATTCTTTTTTAGCCTCATCCAATGGGATTGCTACTCTGGGGAACGACGAGTTAATAGATCTTCGTTCCTCACCATATGCCTCCCCCACTTAATTTCTCTGCATTGTCTTTCTTATTTACCACTTGTCCAATTGACAACATTTGCAGATATTTAAAAATTCTCACTTTGCAGGAAGACCAAAACTTCAAAACGCATAATCCATCCAGGTGGGTCTTCTTTGCTTTTTCAAGTTCAGTCTATTCTCTGGGGTGAAGACATGGCTGGAGATAAACGGCTGGGATAGCAAAGCTGCGTGGGCTGTTAACCTGGGGATTAAGATATCTCAAGAACAAGAAATTCAAATTTCAAAAAACGAAATGTGCAATGTATTACAACTTCAATGGTATTCAGAAACAATATAATACGAATACTCTGGAGTTAAGACACTGTCCCACTTCATTATGAAATCTGTATAATCCACCAATTGCATATAGCTCTTGATGTAAAGCTGTTCAGACAGTAGTAAAGGTCCGGAGTAATTTTACGAATACGTGGATTTCTCTCATACAGCGATAGTTTTTCTAAAGTAGGAGTTGAGATTGGTCAGAGGAAATGAAGTGAATAACTCTTTAATGAACGAAGAGGCAGAGCACTAGCTTGACAATTTTTTAAATATGTATAATTACTTGATGTAACGCAAGAATAATAATAATAAAATATTTAGTTGCCAGTTTCTACTCTCTTTAAAGACACTGTCTGTCCCACTTCCCCTCCCTTCTCCCCACTTTTAATTTTAAACAAAAGCAAAGTTAAGTGACAGATTTTTGTTATAATTTGTTTTTTTACCCATGGGGTTTTCCATCAATAATGAATGTATTCTTGTGGTTATATTCGACTAGAAATTATCTTTAATTTTAAATTATGGTGGAGGTGCTTCATCGATTTCATCATAGTGAGATAATTATGTGTAACAATAAATATACCCTCAAAAAGCGTATCCAGACCAAGGTGAACTATCAAAGTATTATTCATTCATTGAGAAAGTACCCAGACTGTTTCTCCCGTTACTAAAGGATTTTTTCTTTTTCTCTATTTTTTTTCTTCTTGCATTTTGATGTTTTTTTTTCTTTTCAGCTGAGTTGTTACACCAATGAGAATATTGCCTCAGCTTTTGTTGGCGTATCTTGTAGATAAAACATCAAGAGGCTGCTAGCTGTGTCTTTGGTAAATTGACCAACAAACCCTATTCGAAACAGATATGCTTTTTTTAGTTTATACCACTAATTGAAATACACGATATTACTGGCAATAGCAATAATATTAGTAATGGTGGTTTTCTTACTCGTAGATGTATTCGATAGAAGTTCCGATTTCTAACATCACCTTATGCAATGAACGAGCTGTCAAAGTCAGATAACGCTGTAGACATCTTTAAACGCATAATTTGATTTTGGTTTCTGATATTCAGATATTGAGATATTAAGAGTCCTGAAGTCCCATATCTATTGGAATTGTGTTGTTAGCACCCAGCGGACATGGTATGAAAACTTTCCCATAGAGACCAGATCTTCTATCAACCAACACATTTTCTCCGAGAAGATACAGTAATGAGGTGAGACAAATCGGGAAAATTATATGTTTAGAGTTTTTCCCAACACACTCGAACACGAACATAAATATATTTAGAGTAATTCCGTATTTCCGTTGTGGTTGAAAGAAAATTTTTTTGTTCTAAGACAGCTCCCTACAGAACGCGGTGAAATTAAATTCAATATCTGAATAAATATCCGTTCATAGACACAACTTGTGCGCAGCTCTACAGCTTGTAAGGAAGAAATATCAGAAGGAGAATGATAGATATATTACTGTTGTTCCGCGGGTCCGAAACCTATACAAATCTGAGCCACGGTACGATTAAATACAATTGTAGGGTGGTGTAAAAGTTTTTCCGGCTGTTACTGATAAATTTGATTCAACAACAACAGAAAAGAAGAAGATTTCTTTTGCCTTCTCAGCACCTATACTTGCTCTCTGCCCCTCAGAGTTAATACTTCAGCCCCTTAGTGTTTTCACACATCCTCTTTTCTTGCTTGCTGGTAGCTTTTTTTTCTTTCACTTGGGTTGCAAATAATTTTACAAGCTAGCGGAACCTGGCATTTCGTACTAAAATAAATTACCTCAAAAGAAAAGATATACAAGATTATCCGATCGCCCTCTAACAAAGCCGGAAAAAGTCCCTCTTTTCTTTTATCTTCGTTTTTCTCTTTTCGTCTTTTTCTTCTTTTTGTATACAGCTTGTTCTGAGGGCTCTCGGTCTTTATTGCCTTCACCCCCTTTGCCCGGAAAAATTCTGATTTCCAGAGATATTCACCTAGACCAGCAGACTTGATAAAATTTTTTTTCACTTAGCCAATGACGATTTGACCAGTATGTTGACAATAATTAGCAATTTGTCATCATCAGCCTGAGAAAAATAATAATGTTAGGCATTATCATTACTTTTACCAACTTTTGCTTACCGGGCCAAATTGACAATACAATATCTACAATGGTTTCTCTTTTGTTTTACGAACCGTTTCTTTTCAACCGTCACAATCGCTCTTCTCACTCTTCTTTATCTGAAATTACTCTCCATGATTTCATTTATCACCTATCATTGAATATTTGATGGTCCCGCTTGGTCCCGCTTGGTCCCTCCTTTAACTGGATTTCATTGTACTTTTTTCGTGATGTTTCTTTTATTCCATTTCTTACCTGAAGAAATCATTAGCTAAAATTTAATTTCATCTCGATCGAATGAGATATATTGTGGAAGTAGGAACTTTCTACTGTGTTCCCCTCGATTTTTTCATCATTGCTGTTTTACTTTCTCAAATGACTCTCTCCGGAATAATTGTCCTTTTGTACCGGGATACCGGATTATCTTAAGAAAACTGACTGGTTGGTCATTTCGAAACTACGAGGTTCGAGAAGAAACGACAGCGGATAGAGATGATGTTGGTTCAAGACAGGTATGGTCTTTGTCTCTATAACTGTTGGCTAAGAGATTATACTGCTATTTGTGGATCAAATTGAAATGTAAAAAGAAAATATCCACTACATTACGTTGCTTTTGGCCCACTAAAAAGTAATAATAATAAGAAAATAACAATAGCAGCCTAATAGTAATCTTAATACCTGAGTGGAAGTGAAAAATGTAAAGAGAATAGTATATGGGGTTTTGTTTGAAGGCATTTTAGAGATAAGAAAAAACAACAGTCTTTTTTCTTATTTGCTTTCTTTTCTGAGTTCTTTTTCTGCATCAGGTAGCTAGAGAGAGACTCGAAACTTTAGTTGTCCCAGATTTTATTTTTATTCGTATTCATCTTTCACCTTGAATCGACAGTGTCGAAATGCTTTTTATTGTTTCTTTTCCCTCTCAACCTTGGGATTCATCAAAAATGTAGTTCAAAATTTTTGATATATAAACTCCAAGTTTTTTTCACAAACTTAAAATTTTGATTTCGATTGTGGGTTTCCATTTTACATCCACATTTATTTTCATCTCTCCTGTTACTCTACAAAAACAATCAACTACTCATCAATAAGACATTCTAACTATGTCACAAGAAGTTGCTGAAACTCAAAGTATTGAGGCCCAAGTCGGTGCCTCCGATGGTGCCAAGGTCGCTTACTCACCATCTCACTCATCTAATGCATCAAATAAATCATCCGGTGATGACATCGATTTAAAACATGAATCTGACTATGTCGTTCCTGCTACTGGTCCAATCGGTCAATATGCTGGTGTCTTAGCCTTATGTTTAATGATTGCCTTCGGTGGTTTTATTTTCGGTTGGGATACTGGTACCATTTCTGGTTTTGTCAGTCAAACTGATTTCTTAAGAAGATTTGGTTCTTACGACCACGTAAAAAATGATTATTATTTCTCTAAGGTTAGAACTGGTTTGGTTGTTGGTATCTTTAACATTGGTTGTTGTATTGGTGGTTTAACTTTAGGTAGAACCGGTGATATGTATGGTCGTCGTATCGGTTTAATGATTGTTACTGTTGTCTACGTTATCGGTATTATTATTTCCATTGCTTCTATCAACAAATGGTACCAATACTTCATCGGTAGAATTATTTCTGGTATGGGTGTTGGTGGTATTGCTGTTTTGTGTCCAACCTTGATTTCCGAAACTGCTCCATCCCATTTAAGAGGTACTGCTGTCGCATTCTATCAATTAATGATTACTGGTGGTATTTTCTTGGGTTACTGTACTAACTATGGTACCAAAAAATATCATAACTCTGTTCAATGGAGAGTTCCATTAGGTTTGTCCTTTGCTTGGGCTTTGTTTATGTTAGGTGGTATGACTTTGGTCCCTGAATCTTCTAGATACTTGGCTCAACAAGGTAGACTAGAAGAAGCTAAGAGATCTTTGGCTATCTGTAACAAATGTACTGTCGATGATCCAATTGTCATTCACGAAATGGAAGAAATTATGGCTGGTGTTGAAGCTGAAAGAGCTGCTGGTTCTGCTTCCTGGGCTGAATTGTTTGTTACAAAAGGTAAGATCTTCCACAGAGTTTTAATGGGTGTTATGATCCAATCATTACAACAATTGACTGGTAACAATTATTTCTTCTACTACGGTACTACATTATTTGTTTCTGTTGGTTTGGATGATGGTTTTGAAGCCGCTATTGTTATCGGTGTTGTTAACTTCGCTTCTACTTTCGTTGGTTTATGGACTGTCGAAAGATTTGGTCGTCGTCGTTGTTTGTTGTGGGGTGCCGCAACTATGATGTGTTGTTTCGTCGTTTATGCCTCTGTCGGTGTTACTAGATTATATCCTCGTGGTTATGGTCAACGTGAAGAGTACACTTCAGAAGGTGCTGGTAACTGTATGATTGTTTTCACCTGTTTCTTTATTTTCTGTTTTGCTACTACATGGGCTCCAATTCCTTATGTTATCGTTTCTGAAACTTTCCCATTGAGAATCAGAGGTAGAGCTATTGCTTTATCTGTTGGTGCTAACTGGTTGTGGGGTTTCTTGATTTCTTTCTTCACTCCTTTCATTACTGGTGCCATTCACTTTGCCTATGGTTATGTTTTCATGGGTTGTTTGGTCTTCGCTTGGTTCTATGTGTTCTTCTTCGTCTGTGAAACTAAGGGTTTGACCTTAGAAGAAGTTAACGAAATGTACGAAGAAGGTGTCTTGCCATGGAAGTCAGCTGGCTGGATCCCATCTTCTAAAAGAGAAGGTGGTTACGATGCTGAAGCTGCTTTGCATGATGACAAGCCATGGTACAAGAGATTCACTTAATCTTAAGTAAGTTACGTGTTACGAAATATTTAAAATTATGCTTACACTTAAACAGAAACGAATTATAAAGTTAATTAATATATATATTACATTTTTCTAATCAATAATATAAAAAGTCTTTCATGATATAGCATGTTGAATTGTCAAATCTGAATTTTTAATTTCTATCTTTTAAGATATATGAATTTTCTTGATAAGGAAATTTTCCAGGTACCTATTAAGTTCTCAAAAATACAGTCTAGGTTTTATTTCTGCTGAATCAACCAGATTTACTCTTAGAAGCTGCAAATATTTAATCTAAATTTATTTTTAACCTTGTTGTATCTAAGTTAATTTTCTTTTTTAAATTAGGATATCAGAATTTTTTTCTTCGTTGGCAAGATATGATTCTAACGTTAATATGACGCTATGCATAGCTTGATAATTATCATATTTTTTATTGTATATCTACATTTTTTACTTACAGTATTTGAAATCTCTATCTATACAGTTATTAAATCCTTAAAATTTATTTTCTTTCTTCAAGATTTGGTTAACGGTATCGCAAACAGTTTCTTCGAATGCCATAAATTTGAAACCTAGTATACTTTTTGACTTTTCATTGTTGACGCCACACGCATTTTTTCCAATCTTAGCATCTGTATCTGGATTGCTTGGTGGAATTTTACCTTTTAATTGTGGATAGTTTTTATTTAAAACATTTATAATATCCTGCTTACCAAATGGGCCATTTGACAAAATTAACCTTTCACCGACAGTTTCTTGCTTCTGGAAAGCCAATAAATGTGCCTTAGAAACATCACGAACATCAATAAAATTACCAGCGACACTTGCATCAATCTTAGTTTCTGGATCAGCATGAACCAATTCGTTAATAAACTCACAAGATGTATTTAGTTGTGCCTTAACATCTTCATCAAACAATTGTGGACCAAAAACGTAAACAGGGTTAACTGCAGTGAGTTTAAATTTAACACTGTCTCTGTTTTCTTTCAAGAAATCCCATGCAGCTCTCTCAGCAAATGCTTTAGAACCATAATAAGCATAAATACCATCTTTCTGAGCACCCTCCCAAGAGACAGTATTCCAGTCTTTTTCAGTTAGAACGATTTTAGAATTAGCTTGATCTTCAACATTGACTACCGAAGCAAAAGAAGATGTAATAACTACACGTTCCACTTTATCAGCAGCATATTTCTTTATAGATTCAAGAATTCCCTTTGTACCATTAACTGCAGGGATCAACAGATCCTTCTCATATTCGATAGTATCAAAGTGGAAAGGGGAAGCAGTATGTAATACATACTTAATATCATTGCTATGCTTTTCAATAGCCTTATCAAATGCACCCAATTGAGCGATATCAGAAACTATCTCCATGGACAAGTTTGGATTGTTACCGAATTGTCTAATCAATTTATCAGCCTTTTCTTGGCTTCTTGCAGTACCAATAACCTTATAACCTTGATTCAAAAGATCATTGACAATATGTTGAGCAATGAACCCAGTTGCACCAGAAACAAAAACAGACATATTAATTAGGTTAGAGATATATTTTTCCTTTTTCACTTAAAAGCTTAATATGGGTCTAGCAATCAAATATAAAGAGATTGACTTCCTATTTTAGACCTTTTCTTCTAATATCAATTTAATATATTGAGTTAACAAAGTAAAATTATTTCCAAAGTGCTATCTGTCTCATGGTTTATATATTTCATCATCCTTGGATCATATTACTAAGCATAGTGGTTAGCTATATTGCCGTTTTTATGGCATAACTTCCGAGCCGATGAGGAAGAATATGCCGCATTCGCGATGGACGAATATGGTAATAGAGATGTTTTTAAGCCATTCCGAAGTTAGGAAGGTTGAAAATTAATAAATTTTGAACCTATTAAATCCAAGGTATCTTTAATCAAGGCATTTCTATTAATTAGATGATTATTAATTGATATTACTGGATACTTCCTTTCTTTCGTTGCACTCACTACTCACTGGTATTCGCAACAGAAACCATATAAAGAAAGGTCTAACCAAGTTTAATAATTTACAACATGACACTGAACTTATGCAATTTACTTGAATTAAATTTATAGTAATTGTTAAAAAAGTATCACATATTACATCTATTATTTAACGAATCGTAGTTCCTCAGATTATGGTCAAGCTGCACCACTCGTCCCTGAAACCTCTATCCTGCTACATATCTATAAAAATATTATGAAATAGATCTCTTCATTAGTTTACTTTTTATTATATTATACATGTAAATTTTGGTATAAAAATATTACACCTACTATTTAATCGAATAGATGAGCCGTGAATAGAAAAAAAATAATTTGTAATAATATTGAAAATTAATAGTACATATATACTCGAATCAATTTGATTTGAGCTTTGATTTTTCATTGCTTTCCTTCTTCATATTTATTTTATAATCAGTCAAATTAAATGTAGTCCACACAGTGTTAGTTGCTAGAAGTTGTGCTTGTTCATCTTTACTGAAATTGATCAATCTACCACGTTCAACTGTTTCATCAAAGCTAAAATCTTTCAATTTTTTAGAGTAATGTAAACACCAAACATAACCTTTACAGTTACCAATATATCCACCCCATGCATCATATCTGTCTGCTGAAACCATACCATATTCTGTATCAATAGGGTCTACACTATACCATTTCTTTAATCTTTCAAATGTTTTAAACTTTTTCTTCAAAAAGGGACCCATCTTCTCATGCGCCCAATCTTTTTTGGCTGAGTCAACTTTACAATTATTAGCACCACCATTTAACCATAGAAGATGATCATCATGAGACATATGGGCAATTTGAATAGCACATATTGAACCTTCTTCGGTGGTACTAGTCTTCTTTTTTCTTTCATACTTACCCACTGTACCTGCATTTACAGAATGGAATGAATAAGGATGGCCAGCAACGACAAAACCTATCCAGAAAAAATCTTTATCACCGTAGTTACAAATTTCTGTTTTTTTAGACATATGCAACATCGAGGCTATGACCATAGGAATAACATGTCTTGTCTTATCAACTGCTAAAAGACCTGCTTCCATCTGATGTTGATAATGATCATCAAAATATCTTTTAAAGATAACTTCTTCAACACTCAAATTTTTCTCACATTCATCTGTCACATAATCTCTATCGATGAATGGGAAGTTACCAAAATATTTGGCTTCTTTAATCTTAGGCTGTAGAGTATCAAAAATAGGAACACATCTGTCAACTGTATTGAATAATAAAATTCTGTCCCTAAAAAATATAGTACCTGTCTTCTTGTACTCTTCAGTTTCAAAATAGTAGTTCATATCAACATAACTGATTGCATCGATATCCATAAAGATAAATTCTTCAAATAAATTAAAAGTTACAGCCAACCACTTGTTTTTGTATTTTTTATAATTGCCTATCACATCTTTATTTAATGTATCTGTGATGTCTACAAAAATCAACTGTTGTGGGACTGGTGTTCTTTCGTCTTCGGTATCAATCTTTGCATAATCGATATCCATATCTGTTGCAACACGTTGTAAAATTTTGATGGTTTGAGAGTTTAAATCTCCAGTCTTATAGATAATTTGAATTGGTAATTTGTTACCTTGATATTTAAACGTCGTAATCAGTTTTGTAGCATAGTCTAAATGGCCATCTGCAAAACTTAAGATAATCCCACGTTTACCAACAATACCACTCATCTTATTCCAGTTACTCCAGAAAGATATGGTAGGATCATATTCAAAAGTACTAGAACCTGTCATTGTCCCATCGTCAGGGTTCAATATAGGCAAATACCCCTTTTCTAATGTCTTACCATCAACCATAGTAATTTTTGGAATTAGTGTAGTAAAATTATCCTTATTAAAGTGATTTAAAAATGGAAACATTCTATGCTCAAAGTCATACTGATCATACTCTAATTCTGGTGGTTCTTGAATTTCTCTTTTAGTATATTCGTTATCAGCCTTCTTCAAAACTTTTTCGATATCCTCTGCTTCATCATTGTTATTAGATTCATGCCCATCGTCTCTTTTAAAAATTCTTTCCATATTGACATCCTCATTTTGAAGGAAACAAGTGTCATACAATCTTAATCTTTGAAAAGCAAGACCAATGTCATTTTTTCTCTTGTGTAGCTTAATGGTTTCTTCATCAGCTAACATAATACCATGTTTATCCTTCATCTTATCCAAAGCCTTTTCATCAACATCATTAATCAAGAATGAGACAGTACTTAAACTGTTAGACCACTTCTCATTCATTGTGTATAAATGACGGAAGTAAAAAGCACAACGACTTTCTAGATCTAATTCTTCAAATTTCTTGTAATATTGCTTAGTTAATGGATTCCAGAAAGTATCTTTTTTCAAATCAATCATGTCATCATATGTTGGGATTAATTCCATGGGAGTAACTGGAACCTCATCAATTGGTTTAATTTTAATTTGAGAAAGGGATTCTTTCAAGATATCACTATTTCTTTGACTAGTAGAAGCCTGTATAGTATCATAGACATACTGAATATTTTCACCTTTACTATAAGCAGTATGAGATATCAAAAACACGATTATAGCAGTGAAACAGATAATAACATAACTTCTGAACGACCTTCTACTAAAAACAAGTCGTTTAAAAGTGTCAATAGCACGAATCATCGCTGTTGAGTTAGTACTTTCTCAAGACCTGACTCTATCGCAACTTCAAATTCTGAGATTGAAGTCCTTTTATGTTCAGAATCAATACCAAACTCTCGACGGAGGGCAACTTGGGATAATATTTAACTTGTTTCCATCATTTTATATATAGAAAGAACCAAACTGTAAATGAAAATTATTATCACATTTGATATAGTAATATAGAATAAACCAGAGAGGAGTGTTAGCTGGCACTAAAGTTACATTCTTGGCAGAAGATACTCGAAGAAGCAAAATAAAAAAAGATAGTATCTCATCCGACAAAGATTTGTAGTGAAAATGGTGTTTAATAAAACCAAAACTTGTTCAATCTGATAAACTCACGTTCCCAAATTCAATAACACTTTCCCAACAGCTTAAAGCAGAAAGAAAACTAAAAAGAAACATCCCTGTGCATTTCTAACTCATCTCTATTTTCAGTTAAAGACAAAATAAAAGAAATACTACTACCCTATCAAGTTCCCATATAATATCACTATCGCTGAATAAACGTAAAAAAGCATTATCGATGGGTGGAATAAAACTGTAATACAGCAGAGTAGAGTACAGTTAACTAAATTAAAAAAAATATAAAGAAACAGTACCTCAACATACTTTTTACCAAATTTCCATTATCCTTATAAGAATCCTTGCAACGACTTTTGAATTCTGTTTTTGAATGCTGTATCTCTGGGGAGAAAACCAAGAAATCTAGAACCAAGCTTCAGCACTAACTTAATTGAACAGATAAGTAGTAACTACCAATTTCAGTATTAAGTAAGACCCTAGGAAAACACAATTCTGCCACGTATTGGTTCCTCCCATCTAAAAGTTTCTTGTTTGGTTTGTATCATTGTCTCCAAAATTTTCATTCCATCTGATATTGAAAAATTTCATCGCTAGAAAGAACCGCGATGTTAAAAAATACATCAGATACAACTATCACTTTAAGCAGCTACTGAATTGGGTAGGAATTGATTGATTTAACTGTAATAGGAATATATTAAAATATTCAATATTGATTTAAAGAACCCACTAATGAATTTTAAGATCTATAGAAGTGGGTGGTGGACATGCTGAATTATGGAGTAGCAGTAGTGTATGGGGAAGGTTGCGGTAGCACATTATTTTTAGAAATACTATATTGGTAATTTACAAGGAAATATCTTGCTCCGATGCTATCCACTAAATATGAGCAATCTAATGGTAAATGTTTTATATTGTTTCTCTTGTTCTAATTTTTATGAAGGTTTAGATGTAATAATTTTATTTAGCCATACTAAGAAACTATAATAGTGAATATCGTTAAATAAATAGACAGATAACTTAATTTATTAATCAGTTTTCAAATTTGTCAATATTTGCAAGTAAGTTGAGATAACTGTTTTCATCTCTTAGATCTGTCTGGCATTTACTTTGCCTGCCAATTGCCCATCCTTTTCATCGTAGTGTTAGCTATATATTCTGATTCTGTAAGCAATATTTGTCCAACTTGTTTGAGGGTTGTTAACGGATGATGTCAGAGTGGCATAAGTTATAAAGGTCTTAGACAATCGAAGAAGAACATCTGCCATAGGTTGCTTCACAACGGTTTCTTTTTTAGGATACATGAAAGTATGCATCTGTTTTTGGACATTCTAAGAGATTGGAATAAATATTTTAAACGATATTGCTTTATTGGTAATTATATTAGAATACATTTTTGAATGATAACAATCCAGTGCACTTTGCAAAATATCTTATTATGCTTGCATCAGCAGGCCACTATTGATTGGAGAAATACGTACCAATTTTTTGTGCCGATTATATAATATCGTAGACATTCATTTCATATTGTTACCTACGTGAGATTCATTGCCTGAAGAAGTGGATTTTGTTAGAATATCCCATACTGTACTAAATGTTGTGTTGTTAAAAGGGTTTGCAGTTACAATAGAAGTCCCTTTTTATCCCTCTAACTTATATATATCCATATCAACGACTGATATAATGGATATTTAGTCTTATAATAATATAGAAAGGTATAATCATAATTATAATTGGAACCAAAATCGAGAAAATACTGAATACCTTGCAATAAAACCTTGCCACCTTCTAAAATCCAAAGGAAGATTGGGTAGATATTATATAATCGAAAAATAAAATATGTCATTTAAAATGACGTTACAAAGAAATTTATGAAATATCAGCACCTAGTATATAAAAAGGCCGGTTTATCTTGTTCTGCCAATGTTTTTTAAATAATTGATGTTACGGGCAGGATATGGTTAAAAGAGTAGCTCTGTATGTGCTTACTACATTTCTCAAACGATGATTAACTACGTTTAATTCAATTCTGATATCTTCATCAAAGCTAAAGGTAATATTTGAAATGCGATTAATCAAGATATTCTTCAATAATATATAGTACTCATCTTGTGTAAGTATCATCGAGCCTGACGGAAAGCTTTTAAATATTCCAAAGGTTCATGAAAGTGGATTTGGTAATCCATAATAGAGAAAACCCATCACCATGAACATATCAATTTTACAAAGGCAATCGTGGCTGATTCATAGAACTGATCTTAATCTGCGTTAATTACTTGTCAAGGATATATAATACATCAGTAATACCAATATACTATCGTAGTATTTGGCAATAATAAATTTCGATATAAGTTCAACTTTTGCCAGACTATCCAGACCAAGACAAAAACATATTCGAATATGCAAAACAAAAATACGTCTATATAAAGAACTGTTATTTTCAATAATCCATTTGTAAAGAGAAACCTGTCTGTTAAGCTTAAACATCGCAATCAACAAGAAATATAAGGGAGATAATATAGCAGTTTTAGTTGAGTAAAATCAAAAATTAAAATAACTCTACAATTTCAGGATCAAAAAATCCAATATAGATATCATTTGGCCAATTCTACAAATGAACCTACTATGTGTGTTAACGTATTTATTACCTAAAACGTAAATCACATTTATGTAAGATTTTTTTTTTTTCAACATCGCAGTAGATTGCCATGGCAAGGAAACAATATCATCAAGATAGAGATGTTTCACTGGAGACATTTAGTGTACAACTTAGCCTTTGCCACTGGACAGAAGATATTTTTATATTCAGTTATAATCGACATTTAATTTCCTATTAAGCCTACAATTTCATATTCAAATGGAGAGGTTGAGAGAACATTTACAATGTGTGACAACGATTTTTCCTGTCTTGAAGGAATGTATTACATTTTGAATAGTTAGTTGTACCAGCATATACTTTTCTGTCACACCAATCGTTTTGATTTAAGATGTTATTTTTTTATTTCAACTCAAAGTCAAAAATTATTGATAGTGATTGATAGGTTTGGTGCGCAAAATCTTAATTCACCAATCAGATAAGAAATATATGATTATAACTTCTCAAAGCAATAATATCCAACCTTCTTGTCACTCTTGTAAGAAAAGAGACTCCTTGATCAGTAGAATACATGGTAACAATTGTTATTTTGCATTCACTTCAATTCATTCATTTGAGAGGTATAAAACTTTAATGGTAATTAGGATTTATAACAAAATAAAACTTCTTGGTCACTGTTTCAAATTGTGAGTAGGAAAGTAGTATATCTGGTTATAGGTTTAAATTTTGGATTTTTGTTGGGTATCAAGAAAATGAGTTTTAAAATCTATATATATAAGTTGAGGTCTCATGATGAACTACACCCTTTTGGTTAAGGCAAAGTACTTAATTGGTAAAAAATGCATATTCTGCATAAAATACCATTTTGTCAAATTATGAAGACTGGAAGCTAATATTAAAACATAACCAGGCAAAATCTGAAATGAAATAAAAGACTGTCTAGTATATTAGAGAATAATAGATATGATCTAGTTCTACTAGAGGACATGAAATATCGTCCCATTGTAAGGGAATCAATATCTAAAATTGCTTATTATAGTAGATATTTTGCTGATAATTTCTATGGTCCTGTAAAACATCAAGGTAATATTTTTGTAGGTGAACAGAGTTCTAAAAACAATTTAGGTATGCCGATACCTCATGGTTGACAGAAGTAATTACATGTCAAAAACTAGTTATAAATTTCATTGAGTACCATCGTAAACATGGAAACAGAAGAGAATTTGATTTTAACACAAGCCTGTGGTGGATGAGCAATATACAATTCCGATAAAATTATTCTTTGTATAATCCAATGTTAAAACGATTCTAAATAAATAATTCTGAGAGAAGCAAAATGAAAAAATAAAACAAAATAAAAAACAGATCGGCACAAGTATATATACTTATAGCTAGTTAAGCAAAATAGAAATAGGTTTGTAATCCTATTAACTTCACAATTGCTATATAAACTGTTGCCTGGAAAATTCTGGCACTTACTACAGGCATCGCTTTTCCTATTACAGGAAGAAATGGTATGATTCTTAAAACCAATAAAGTCTCAAGATTATACTTAGAAAAACAAATGATACGACAACGTGTCAGAATTCATAATTAAAATCAACCAAAGCTAAATAAGAACCCAAATATATTATATCTATTTCTATCAATAATTATTCATCTAACCACTTAAATAATGCAAACCACAATACCATAGTTTTATGGACAATGGACAACCCAAATAACATTAAAGATTGAATGACTTTATGATATTGATTTGTTGCATAAGGTTTATTTTGTAGGGATTAACAAGAAGCATGAAGAAATAGGATATGATGCTTTCGGATTTAATGTACCTAATTTAAGACAGGTAGCAGAGAAAGCTAGGCACCCATACTAAATTTACATCTTTCGTTATAATATCACGTGAAAGTCAATTGAGTCCATTTAAGATTGGTGATAAAATTTAGTTGATAATCTAATATTAGCAATATGTAGCAAGGATAAATATAATACAAAATTGAATAAATCAAATTATTTGAATCAGAGATGAGTAATTTTCCTGATCTGACGAATTATTGGTTCATTGTTCCAGAAGAGAAGTATATTGTCAGATACTTAAAAAGTTACTAGATGAAAGAGAGAAATAATTTTCTCTTTTATGTTACTCCAAACTAAATTGCAAAATATAAATTATGAAAGGATAATTTACAATCTAGGGTGAATTCTCTTGGATTAAACAGCCTTGGACTTGTTATAGAATAATAATAATGAACAGACGCTATACGAGTCCCTGTTAGCATATTTTGATAGCGAGAGTTTTCGACTGGTTTAAGGTAGGGTAAGCTTTATCATGCTCCAAATTGGATATCTAAACGTAATCGAGAGAGTTTAGACACTTAAAATAAGATTCTTAGAACATATAGAGTTCAGATTCAAAATAGATACTAATTAATGATGATATAGAATCTATCACATTCTATTAATTACAGATAGTCGACTAGTCAATGACAATAAAATCGTTGAAGTATGAAGGATTAGAGTTTGAAATTTCAGTTGCAGGTGCATCTGGAATAAAATATGTTGGATTGGGGAAAGCTATAAATGACAACCAATATATTGCCTTAGGGAAAAAGTCAGTATTCAAAGTAGTTAGAAACTTTGTAGAGCATACCTTTTTATCATTAGTTGTGTTTCAGTTCATGACTTCTAATCTCGGTAATGGATATATAGGATCAACTTTAGAAAAGCTCCATATTGAAAATGGTAAAATTATTAGTTATACTTTGATGACCTTCACTGAAATATTTTTTAACCTATTCTATTATTTAAGATATAATACGGCTAATAGAGTTCTTTTTGTTGAAAAAGTTATTTTATTAGCATCCATTGTTTTAGGACTTACAACATCACTTTTTAATACCACCAATGCAGGAATCCCTATCCCTAAACTTTGATTTGTAATTGTATTATAAAAATAATGTCTTTATATGAATATGTATATTTACCTACATCTGAATGCGATTCCACAAATTTATGATAACAAAATTCTAGAGATATATTTTTCAGTTTAAATCTTTATCTTGTTGTTTAAATTCTCATCTATTTAAAGGCATATACACTATTTCCTTTAAAGTAAAGAAGTAAAGAAGAAAAATAACCAATCATGATAATAATGGAAAGTTATTCTATATCTTAAATGATCTAAATCCAACAATTGACATTTTACTGTTTATAAGGAAAATATATTTCCCTATATTAAGCTAGAATTAAGCTTATAGCTACAAAATATACGATAGCGAACAAGTTATTTAATATATTATTTTAATTAGTATTTCGCCATTAAAAAGTTGTAGATACGTATATGCGTGGTAGTTGGAATTATTAGTTAATATTCAAATTATCTTTTTTGAAATAAGATGTATCTCCGTCTTTTTTTTGACTCCTGATGGTCAAAAATAACAAAACACCTAAATAACTTTTAAATATTAACACAATACTTCTACTATCCCATATCCAAGTTTTTCAAGGATTTGATAAACTTATTATAATACTGTAAGCTATTATCACTTATTAGAAACCCGACGTAGTTTATGTCGCTTAAAAAAATTAAGGAAAATATATATCCTGTAATATCAATCCACTATGGTTAAGCTACGTAGTACTCCATAGTAAAATTTAGGTATTTTGTGATATCTAAAAGGATATTTTGTAAATGCTAAGTTAGACTTCCAATTCAGACGAAGCAGCGCCCCAAAGAACAAATCACTACAACACTTATAGGGAAGGAATGCTTATTCCAGAAACGAAAGGACTAAAAAATATCAATAGATAATTTTTTACCTAAGATTTCAATGAAACGAAGTATATGTTATAAAAAATAACTTAGAAGAACCATAGATTAAATTAGAATATTTATTCCCCATATATTTTGAGTATCCTGCTTATATACACTTTTCTAACTAGATGCTTTTCTGTTCTGAAAACAGTTCATGATTATATATTAATAGATGTTAGCGTTCTGTGGGTTTAACTAACTTTCGAGTTCTATTTTCTTACACAATCCAACCGCTTTAAAATAAAATACCACCTATTATCCATATAAATGTCTATGTTGATAAGGCTCTTCTAAGAATGTCATTTCTTCAGAAGTTAGCTTTACATCAAGGGCATCAATGGCCTCATCAGTTCTTTCAATAGAACTAAAACCAACAATCGGGAAACAACCTTTTTGCAATACCCATGCCAATGATATGTTTGACATGGAGATATTTCTTTTTATAGAAATTCTTTCAACACGATTAATAATTTCTATTTCCCATTCAGCATAATTCTTTAAATTTCTAGTACTAATGACAAAGTCTGTTTTATATCTCGTTGTTTCTGTGCCAAGAGATCTACATAATAGCCCTTTATTTAATGGAGAAAATGGGGTTAACGCAATGTTATGTCTTTTGGCAAAAGGAACCAATTCTCTCTCATCTTCTCTATACATCAAATTGTAACAGGACCGAGAATTGACAAACTTAAACCAGCCATTCTTTTCGGCTACGAATTGCATTTCTGCAAATTCAGTTGCTAACATCAAAGAAGCACCGTCATATCTAGCCAAACCTTCATTAACAACATCATTTAAGGCTCTCATAGTTTCTTCAAAAGGAGTATCATGATCAACTCGATGAATTTGTAACACATCTATATACGTTCCTAATCTTCTGACAGAGCCCCTTGCAGAGCTGAAAATGGCTTTACTTGACAAACCTTGCATGTTAACTACATTTATCTTCATTTCTGGTGTCATATTCATTAAATCTATCTCCATATTCTCATCTGCTGGAAAACGTAACTTTGACATGCTAACAACAGTTTCTCTAGGGATCTTATATTTTCTCAGAAATTCACCCAAAATAATTTCACTTTGACCGTTGCTATAAACATTATCTGTGTCAAATGTACGAATTCCTCTATCATAAGCATGTTTAACATTTTGAATACCTCTTCTTTGTCATCTTGAATCCATTCACCCCATGATTTTGAACCGAAAGACATACATCCAATAATAATCGGAGATACTTTTATTCCAGTGTTTCCAAATTTTTTGTGTTCAACTAAAGACATTTTTAATCTAGTTATTTAAGATATACCTTTTTAAATCTCTTGATTCTTTGACTTTGAGGGTTAACTAATTCTGATGAAAATATAAAAATGTAGTTTTTGAATTAGGTTATACAGGTGAATAAATTAGGTTAAGGTTTAATTATCGTATTTATATATAATTATAAATTCAACTTTTATTTTAAAATATTGTAAGTAAACTTTATACCATTTTGTAGCAACAAACTATTATATGATATATTTACTGTCACATCTTAACCAATTTCATTTAAATATTCTACTAGTGAATGAACTACTATTACTTTTCCTAAATCTTTTGGGTTACTCGGCTGATGTATATCAAGTCTCCGCTTGAATTCATTTTGCAAAGATCGATTCATTAATTAATGATTCAATTACTTTAAGTTAAATAGCCCAAATATAAAGAAACAACATCAAAATAAGTCCCTTCAAATGAGACAGTACACCTACTGTTCTATATGAAAATACCAATACTGCTTAAAAGAGTGAAGTTTAACTTTAATAAGCCAATAATATTATAAGGAAAAGCACAACTTACGTGAATAATGTAATACCAAAGTTATATTACGTCCTTTTTGATAACGTTTTCCCTTACTAATAGCCTTTCAATTATTGATTGTCCTCGGCTCCGATGACTAGTTATTTGTTCCAGGCTCTCTCGGCTCGGTAATTCCCATTTTTCTTTTCTTTTTCATTCCCCACCAAACTTCTTCGGCTCGGCTCGGTTCGGCTCGGTTCGGTCAATACTAGTATCCATACCCTTTTGAAGAATGTTGACCAAATTTAATCAATTTCGAAATGTTTCGTAAAATTGTAAGGATCTTTCAACAGGAATAACTCAAGCAACGTCATACAAACCATCAACTATAAAAGAGCCCTTGTTTTAATCAATTTTTATTCATTTTCCATTCCAACTCTTGCATTAATATGTTTTAATGTAAGTAATAATAATCTAACCTATTAAGTTTCTGAGATATAATAACTAAGTATTATTATTCAAACTTATTAATCTAATTCGATAACAAAAGCAAAAATGTCTTACCCAGAAAAGTTCCAAGGTATCGGTATTACCAATCGTGAAGACTGGAAGCATCCAAAAAAGGTTACTTTTGAACCAAAACAATTTAACGATAAAGATGTTGACATTAAAATCGAAGCCTGTGGTGTCTGTGGCTCAGATGTTCATTGTGCTGCATCTCATTGGGGTCCAGTTGCTGAGAAACAAGTCGTTGGCCATGAAATTATTGGACGTGTTTTAAAAGTTGGTCCCAAATGTACTACTGGAATCAAAGTTGGTGATAGAGTTGGTGTGGGTGCTCAAGCATGGTCATGCTTAGAGTGTAGTCGTTGTAAAAGTGATAACGAATCTTATTGTCCAAAGTCTGTTTGGACTTATAGTATTCCATATATTGATGGATATGTTTCACAAGGTGGTTATGCATCTCATATTAGATTACATGAACACTTTGCTATCCCTATTCCAGACAAGTTATCAAATGAATTAGCTGCTCCATTGCTGTGTGGTGGTATTACTGTATACTCCCCATTATTAAGAAACGGTTGTGGTCCTGGAAAAAAAGTTGGTATTGTCGGTATTGGTGGTATTGGTCATATGGGTCTTCTATTTGCTAAGGGCATGGGTGCCGAGGTATATGCATTCTCACGTACTCACTCAAAGGAAGCTGATGCTAAAAAATTAGGTGCTGATCATTTTATTGCCACTCTAGAAGACAAGGACTGGACTACTAAGTACTTCGATACTTTAGATTTACTAGTTATCTGTGCTTCTTCCTTAACAGATATAAACTTTGATGAATTGACAAAGATAATGAAGGTCAACACCAAGATCATCTCCATTTCAGCACCGGCTGCTGACGAAGTGTTAACTTTAAAACCATTTGGCTTAATTGGTGTTACTATTGGCAACAGTGCAATTGGTTCTAGAAGAGAGATTGAACATTTGCTAAATTTTGTTGCTGAAAAAGATATTAAGCCTTGGGTCGAAACACTGCCTGTCGGAGAAGCAGGTGTCAATGAAGCATTTGAAAGAATGGATAAAGGTGACGTAAAGTACAGATTCACTCTAGTTGATTTTGACAAGGAATTTGGAAATTAAACTGCGACTGCGAAACCAAATTGAACACTCAATATTTGATGATTACATATATTTTAGATATTTATGAACTCTTATTTAATTAGCATATAGTAGTGTTAAGAAAATAGTATATCCTAAAGGTATAACTGATATCAATCAGTTTTAATGGTATTTATTAATCAGGAAGTGAATATTCCAGTTAGGTTCACCACTTAAGAATTGTAGAAGAGTATTAAACGGGAGGAGTTTCCAGAATCCTAAATTTCATATATATATATATATATATATATATATAATAAAAATATTACTGAAATGTTATTTTGGTTATTAATTTGTAAGAAAATATAAATTCCATACTAATAAATTTTTATAAAACGCAGAAAACTCTGCGGTAGTCAATATAATACTAAGAACTTCTGAGATGCAAAATGTTAATTGAGCAGAGTTTAGGAATCATAAATTCATGGAACTATCTTTGGTAAGGGAAGTGTCAAGAATAAACAAGGAATTATATATTAAGGCAATTTATCTGTTACTGATTAAATTATAAGATAACTTCCGAGTATCCTATAGTCATCGAACTTGCGACATTCGTATTTTACCAACTCCAAAATGCTTTCGTTAAAAGTTATTGATAAGTCTTCATTATATGAATCCTTGAAACTCATAATGTCAATGGTAGATACCTTTTCATCCTAGTTTAATTTTCTCTGTTTTGTTTTTAAAAAAACAATAATTTAAGTACTCACATATCTGCCTTCTTCATCCTTTTATGAAACCAAACTTAATCGCTAACTAATGTCTTTATTTTAGAAATTTAAAGTAGAAGATTCTGCATCGAAATAGAGATAAATAATAGCCTTATTGAGAAGAAGAATAAAAAGAAAATGTGGGAATTAGTTCAAATCGAACGAAAAAAAATAAGAATTCTCTAAAAGAGCTCCTGCACTTTTAGTATGGATAGAAATGAAATTTTAGAAGTTACGTAGATATTTAAGATTATGGTAAACTTTAGTACCTCAGTTTATACTATTCTAAAGTGCACATATACAAAAATGAACCTTTGAAGCTACTTCAGCATTTCAATTGAAAATAAATGTTAGGCTCTTATCAGAGGTGGTATGCTAGATAGGGTGTAATCCAAAATAATTTACTGGTTTGCCAATTTTATTTACATTTGAACTGTTAATACTTTCTCCCGAACATCTTCCATCAGTACAAGTGCTATTTAACTTCCGAAGAGAAGTTTTCTATAAGAACTTAAACTTGTGACTATGCCAAGACAAATTACATTTCCTAGATCAACTGTTCAGATGATATCCGGAATTCCAAATGACTTACTTTTTCTATAACCTTTGCTAACATTATTAAATACACAATCCTGACTTTCTGTTTCAAGAAACCAATGAGAAGTAGTTACATCATTAGGCTTGCCCTATCAGCTCTTCTTATACAATAAACTTCTTAATAAGCCAAGAGCAATCAAAACACTACTCTCATTAATTATTTCCGAGAGTGCGTTTACCATTACCGGAATCTAGTTACTGGTTTACTACAGTTGTTTCATAAGATATGATACGTGGCCTAGAAGCTCAATTTTAAAAATTTAGAACTATGATTTCACTAAATTAATCCGACATTTTATTTTAATCGTCGCTTCGGAAAACTCAATGTTTAGTGCTATATCCTCCCTTGGACAGTTTATTTTCCCCTCTCAATAATTAATGCTCGGAAAAATCAGTCAAAGATTACAGAGTAAGGATAGTTTAATTTCCTTTTCTTTAAGAGGCTAAGTAGCTTAACAGATAGTTAATTCGAAATAATCTCACAACCTAAATTTGGAAGCTTACAGTAAATATTTACGTACAAGATGTGTTTTTGACTGGGTTTTCTTTTTCGGGGAAAAATGAGTAGAACTTTTATTTCCGCTTGAAACGAAGAAAAATTCTCTAATATCCATCAAAAAACTACTATATCCATGATACAGCCCTATTATAACCATGTTAGATCCATTTCGAATATAAGGCTGTAGCAAGATATCTTCTTCGAAGAGGAAAAAGTAATGGTTATATGATATCTTCATTAATAATCACCTATATTTGCGTTGTACATTCTTATATTCTATTAATTAATAATAATCCATTCTCTTTAGTTGATCTGAACTGTTCCACCAGTGGTATTTGTTTTCTTTCAGCTAGCAAATTAATCATGAATATAAATATGATAGTATTTACAAAACTAAATCGAATCATGACCTTTGTATTTGGAACTTAAATAATTATTAATGAAAAACAGTAAATTATTTATAATATAATAAAACCTGTTCTAGTTAAAAACAATTTAGATAAAAAGTCAAGGATACACCTAGGATTACAATGTATTCCGATACCTACAAAAATAGTTTTGCTACTGATGTCTTGGAATACCTCCATTTATTAAAAATAAGTGAAACTTCAAATATAGGTTCTACAACTGATTACAGCGCAACAGTAACTTTAAATGATGATAATAAGGATATAGAGAAAAATTCCATTAGTAACAATAATCAAAATTCATTGATCCCCACAAGTAGTTCAGCTGAAGAAAATACTGATAATGAAACAATAAATAAGGATCCATTTTTAGTAGATTGGAATGGAGATGAAGATCCAGAACACCCATATAATTGGTCTACACCTAAAAAAACCATAATGATTTTGCAGGTGATGCTGCTTACTGCTGTAACATATATGGGTTCTTCAATTTATACACCAGGTCAAGAAGCGGTTCAAAAGGAATTCCATGTCGGGCATGTGGCAGCAACTTTGAACTTATCAATATATGTTCTAGGGTATGGTATTGGTCCTATAATATTTTCACCATTATCAGAGTTTGCTACATTGGGGCGTCAGAACATTTATATAATTACACTTTTCTGTTTTTGCATATTCCAAATTGGAGCTGCCACAGTGAAGAATTATGGTGGTATGGTTGTTATTCGTTTCATCAGTGGTATATTCTGTTCTCCTGCATTAGCAACTGGGGGTGCAACAGTTACCGACATTATGAAACCTGAACTTGTTCCTGTAGTTTTAGGTTTATGGGCAGTAGGTGCAATTGCAGCTCCTGTTTTGGCACCATTATTGGGGGCAGCTATCTTAGAAGCAAAGGATTGGAGATGGATATTTTGGTTACTACTATGGATGTGTGCCGCAACTTTGATTATTCTGATATTTTTCTTCCCAGAAACTCATCATGATAATATTTTAGTTCGTCGTGCAAGAAGGTTAAGAAAAGAAACTGGTGATCAGAGGTATTACACCACAGCAGAGAAGAAGGAATCAGAATTGGATATGAAGAGTTTTATATTGTCTTCTCTCTACAAACCAATAAAAATTATCATTAAGGAACCTATAGTTTTAGCCTTCGATGTATACATTGCGCTTTGTTATGGTATTTTCTACCTATTCTTCGAAGCCTTCCCAATTGTGTTCGTTGGAATTTATCATTTCACAGTTGTTGAATTGGGTCTGGCATTTATGGGTTTCCAAGTGGGTTGTATTTTTGCATATGCAATTTACTTGATTTTCCTTTCAAAGTATTTAGCTCCAAGATTCAAAAATGGTTTATTTGTTCCTGAAGATTTCATGGTTCTTTCAATGATTGTAAGCTGGTGTCTTCCATTTTCCTTATTCTTCTTTGGGTGGACAGCTGGTATCCATTGGATATTACCAATAGTTGCCGAAGTATTTTTTGTCATTAATACATTTAACATATTTCAAACAGTTTTTGCTTATTTAGGCATGAGTTATCCTGAACATGTAGCATCTGTATTTGCTGGTAATGGTTTAATGCGTGCAGGGTTTGCATCCGCATTTCCATTATTCGGTCAAGCTATGTTCAATAATTTGGGAAGTGAAAAGTATCCAGTAGGTTGGGGTTCTTCATTGTTAGGATTCATTGGTGTTGGTGTTTCTTTAATACCGTTTGTGATTTACAAATATGGTGCATTTTTGCGTAGCAAATCCAGTTTCACTAACTGAAAAAATATGGTATATTAACACCACTATCTCATTGAAGAAATTTTTATTTCTAAAAGATATCCATTTAGAAAATCTACATTCATAATTTTAACATTTTATAAGACATACATACATTCATACATATATAGATATATTAACAATGATAGACTTGAATAAAATTAGGTGTTATTACTAGGATTTCAAAACTACTTCTTGATGTAGTTTGAAATCATGGACAGAATTGGCTTCACTAAGATTGGAATTATATAAGCAATATTAGGAACCTATAAAGTTATCATTTAATTTAAGAGCATGAATAAGAAATTAATTATCTTTCTCAACAAACAATTGTGCGTTTTCTACATTCTAAAGATCATTCTGACTTCTCTCCTCAAGAATTTAGTCTTAAATTAGACATCGTGGAAGAATGAAAAATTATTCAAAAGCAAAATAACTAATGGATTGCCGATCAACTACCTTCATTGCTTGTTCCGTTTAATATTTTTTTTCTATGTCTCATCTTTCTTATCTCTCGGAGATAGGATCTTAGTTACATTTGAATTAGGATAATAGGTATATATTGAAACGAAAGTGTCAACGTTTATCGACACAATTTTAAGTGTGAGTTTAATGGAAGTTTTGGATCTAACCTCAAAAGTTTATTATGTTCTGTAGTTTAGCATTTCTCCTTCACTGCAATTCTCTACTTACACCGGTGACATAAATAGATATCAGAGAAATTGTTATTTCCAATATTATTCTCCAACTGGGAATTTCCTAGATCTCAGATGTTTGAACTTGAATAGATAATTCGCAATCTAGATTGAAGATGGTTAGATGTAGTACCGATCAGATTTTATGTAGACCCTAAAAGAATATGTAAAAACATATAATTATTCGATGACTAATTGGGACAAGATTATTCTTAGGTTTGATATGGATTCTAAACTTTACTGTGATGTCAACTTATCTGCAGCATGGGACACTGCTATGGAATGTAGTCCTGATACTGTCTTTTAATATAATTAACCCGAATCCTGATTACCCGGATGCACTTCCAATGTTGGTCTTTCCCACAGTTTACCCTACCTTGATCCAAGTGAAATATCTCGCTACCAACATATTACAACCTACAAACATAAATAAGATGACAGACACAGATATGTTCACAGATGTATCCATAATTATGACAGCTCATGAGTTAGATTCATAAGAAACTCCACGTCGTCTGTTTCACCTACATTCTTCTATCCTCGAGGAAACATATAAAAGGACCATCTAAAAGCTCATTTACATGGTCTTATTCCTGTCACCATAAAGTTATAATCTATGTTTAGTTATTAGATATATCTTCTTTGGATGGTCCCTATAAAAAGAGACCAGATCGAATTCTCACACATATATATTTTATACTCAAATACACATCTATAAGACACACAAGTCACTAATAGATACTTTGCTAACACACATATTTTATACTATAATACAAGTCAACGAGGCTTGTCATTTCATACGCTAAAAGGTCCAATACCAATATTGGACCTTTTGACGTATAAGATGACAAGCCCGGTAGACTTGTATAATAATTGATTTAGGGATCTTGATAGATATTTAATATAGACTTGATAGTCTTGAAATAGTAAAAGTATTATAGTATTTAAAGTATGTGTGAGTAATTCGAACTGGTCCCTTCAAGCTAGAAACCATCTAATAAATATATGTAGTCTAAATTATAATAGGAGATATAGATCAGGTGTTCATAAAAGTCAGGATTGGAAAATGGAGGTTTCATAATCCTTTTATATGTGTTTGGTGAAGTGTGGCTGAATGACATTGTTGGATGTCATTCCTTTCAGGAGCGTCATTACTTTGATAAGTGTGACTGTGGTCGTGTACATGGCTATGTTCAGCATCAGTGCGTTGCATAGTCCTCATATATTACCTCTTACTTGTGTTTATTAGTACTAATGTGTTGGTAGCGAGATATCTCACTTGGGTCGAGGTAGGGTAAACTGTGGCTGTTGGAAGGACCAACACCAAAATTGAAAAAATATTAATATACATTATTCGTAGGATTAAAATAAGAGAATGATATCAAGCAATTAGTTTTGATTTAAGACAGTTTGATTAATGGATATGAGGGTGATAAGAAGATGAGGGTGATAAGAAGATGAGGGATGATCATAAGATTAACTGAAGAGAGCAGATCTTAATTATTTAATAGAGTTTTCAACAATATGGTGAATTCGTTTAATTGAAAAGGACAAATATCAATAGGGAAGAGAATCACAATTCTAATAAAAATAATGCCCAATGGATGAAACATGGATCAAGAATTCAAATAATTTAATTACTTTTAAGACCAACCTTGGAGAACTGGGAATTGTCATTGTGAATTTGTTTGGATTTCTAGATCCTGAACTATAGTATCTTTTACTCCTATTTTATCAGATTGTAAAGAAAATGAACAGGCGCATTCAACCTTTATGAGAAAGATTAACTATGAGAACTTAAGACCCAGAAGGTGACATAGAAAGATGATTAAAACAAGAATTTTATTTTTGCTTTGAACTGCCTTTGTTGTATGGGATCCTCGTGATTTATTTTGTTTAAGATTTATGAGTTTTGAAAATCTATAATAGAGAATAGCTACATTATAGTGTTAAAATGTCCTATAAAAATGATTTTTATGATGAGAGGAAGCCATTTGTAATATTTTCTTGAATAGTGTAGTACTGATTGATTAAATGAAAGTTGTATATGTGAACATTTACGGTGAATATTAATTTACATAAGGGTATGTCTGTTAGTATTAAACTGGATTGTTTTATTTAAATTGCATTTGGAAATGAAGTAAATTAGACTATTTCATGAGTATATTTCGATTTATTTTTGGTGCTTTTATAACATTGGTTTATAATAGTTGTAAAAAAATTATTTTGTTGGTGGAAATTGAAAAGAAAGGAAAAAAAACATAAATGCCTAAATATAAATTAATATTATTGCCAGGGTACATGTGAGACAAGTGGTCATTAATTCTGGATTTAAATGGACAGTTGAATTTTAATACCATTCAAATTTATATATATATGCCACTAGTTTGGGTTCTAAGATTTATCCGGATTTTGCTTTTATTCGTGAACCTCCCACCTTTCAATTTATGTTTGCAATCTATGAAATTTTTAGAAACATAATGAACATTGTTTTGTATTTATTGAAAAACCAAATAGCCTGCTTCTTTAAAGTTTAAAGAAAAGATCGAGAATAAATGACAAAAGTTTATGATTAAAGTAAAGAGGGAAAATTTTAGTATATATCTTATTGGTGAATGATGGAACTATTTCTACCTAATGTAATGAACGAAATTATTTTTCCAGCAACATTTGCATATCAAACATTAAGAATATCTAATATCAATTAGCTGGTGTCTATGTGTATCAGATCAGTTTATCGCTTCCACTCCTTGTCTAACTGTCCAGGTGAATTTCACTTGAAATAAAATGGTATTTAAAATTTATTTGATTCAAATATAACTTTATAACACGAAATATTACTAATGCAGGAATAATATTAATGTTATTTACTGGAATGCTCTAGATCTCTTATTGAATGAGAATGAAAAAGAGAGTACTACCATAGTTAATTTCACTAATAAGCAGATCAGAAAGAATATAGAAACTCATGTTTTAATGCCGGATTCAGTTCCCAGGTGAATTAGGCTGCTCTGTAAATAATATTACATAGCAAAACTACTTAGCAGCTAAATACATATCCATTTTTCAATATAAATCCTACAATATTGTCACGTACTTGATACTACAGTAATTGGCGATAATAAGACCAAACGAGATGGTGAACCAAGGCAAATACCTAAACTTATCTACTCTAAGACACCCCACTATTTTATCCACAAATACTTAGGCAGGAGAGACTTCTGATACAGCAGTTTTTTTATCTGAGGGAAAACGTATCTTTCCAGTGTCTGAACCTTCCTCAAGGATAAAAACCGTATGGTAACTGTAATTACTGAGAGTCAAAATTTCTGGATAACTACATTTCCCATCATAGCCTCAGGAACATCAGCTTTTACAAGCCAAACCACGCCATCATCTCTTCTAATAAGCCTTGACTTGCTGTAACTGAGTTATTACCCTAACAGTAAAATTCCTTGTTGTTACAAATTTTCATCTCTCCGAGTTCCCTTTGTGTTGCCATGATGACGATAGTACCGTAACAACATTCGAGAAATTCGAAACGTTTTAGTTAAGATATCAATCACTACTAAGCCTCTAGTATTGATAAGAGGATTCAATGTATCCAGAACTTCAGTCTAAAGCTTCGTATTAAGCCTACAATTGAGTACTATGGGAGGAACTTTGATATAATTCTCTTACTGAAGTATATAAACTGAAAGAACTTTACAATTACAGTTATCAATAACTTCTGATTCTGAGGTGTTTGTTGCATTGTAATCAGGAAACTCTATAGAGACAAACTTTTCTGGTTAACTACTAGTGTGGTTTTGGAGAGCTAATATATTTCCTGAATATTTGAACGAAAAAGGTATTAGTTGTGAATGGTAGGTTTTCTAGGTAAAGCTCTTAATAGATCATCAATTGAGGGAAAATATAAGGTTTTAACTACTACAAGTAATGATATCCCAACTTGTTATCATTTTTCCAGGAGAAGAAATTTAATCATTGCTAAAGTACTAGAAGGTGAGGGTTATTTTGCATTCAGTTCAATTCAATCTTTTGAAAAGTTTAAAAGCTCTAAGAATAAAAATGAGTTAGATCCAAGCGGAGTTGGCGTGCCATTGTTGCATATTATTAGTAGGAAAGATGGCCTGTTTGATTCCAAGGTCACATCTACCATTGGATTTTGTTTAGGAATGAAAAAAATGAGTTTTATAATCTATATTTATGAGATGAAATCCAAGAATGAGCCCCCACCTTATAATAAGTTTGAAATAATTATTGAATCGGAAACCCATACGTTGTATAAAACACCATTTTGTCAAGTCACATGCGATCAGTTAGGTTTTACCAAGGAGTATCAATTTGAATACCTGCACACCGTTAACATTGATCCAATTGGTATGAAAAGAGATTTAAGAACTGAAAACTATAGTTCAAATATTACAGGCCAGAAGTTGAAATGGAATAGAAAATTGACAATGTTATCACTTTTTTCAGAGGACAGTGAGTATGAATTATTGCTATTAGAGGATATTAATAATCGTCCTATACCGAGTAATCCTAAGCCTAAAATTGCGTATTACACTAAGGATTTTGCAGATTCGTTTTATGGTTTTATCAAACGTTCTGCCGATCTTTTTGTTGGAGAACAGAGTGCTGCTGATAGTTTGGGCATTGTTGGGGTCCCAATGTTGACCGTAGCAATAACTTGCGAAGCATTAGTTCTACATTATGTTGAGCACCATCGTAAACTTGAAAGTAGGAGAAGGGCACGCCGGAGAAATATGCATAGACAATGAAACACAGAATATAATTAATACAAGTTCTATTGAGGACACGAATAATCGAATTGCAATTAATTTCAAATTTCCAATATAATACCAATACAAAAAGCATCTGAACATGTTTGTTTTTTTTATTTAAAAGATAATAGTAACAATCTTTATTATTCAAGTTTGATAATTCCAGCTCACTATCTGGTATATTGATACAAGTATGCAATACTTCATATATCTGGTTCCTCACTCAAAAGCGAGGATATATATTGACAAATTTTATATCCTAATTTTTCATATATGATTAATCTGAAATATATTTATCATTGTCTTATTTTAAAAAAAAGTTCTATTGTATTTTTTTAAAATATGGAAAATTATACTAATGATTGCCTCTTATAGAAATGATTTTCTAAAGATGCCCACAGTGCAAGATAAGGTTTAATTGATAGTATTAAGATAGTTTAGATGTTTAATGACCTACGATTTGTTTTCAGAGTCTATGATTACAAAAAAATTCTTATTTGATACTACAATCATTTTAAATTCAAGATCGAGGCCATGGAAAAACACTAGAATAATTATATATACAGAATGTTAATGAATGTATTTAGTTAGTAGGCTAGGAAGGTACATCATTTTTTGAAAAGCCATACCACAACCAAATAATGACAATTACGAAAGAAATCAAATAATAACAATATCTTTGTATGTAATATACAGCAGATGACAAATATGAACTAGCAATCATTCTTTGGTAGCAATTACTGGTATAATAGAATCCTCATTTTTAATCATATTTATTAATTTAGTTTGAGGATAAATTTCAAATCGATTAAATTTGAAAAATTCTTCGACAGCAATGAAATTTTATTAGAATCAGCGATATTCCAAAATATTAAACTCTGGGAGGCTATAATATGGCAATAAACAAAGCCGATCATTATATTAATAAAATCTGATATAGAGCATCGCCTATATTAAGTTTCGAGTTCATTCCATTGACATTCGCCATCGCGAGTAAGGTACCTACTTTGTTGCTTGGGGAATTCTGAAATGATATTGTAATATATAAACAAGGGAGGTAAAATGTTCATGATGTTTCATTCGTAGGTATTGAGTAACACTGGAACAATATAATAGAAATATATTTACCATTGTATAATTTTCTTTAATTATCTTGAATAGTATAACAAGGTGCTTTTGTGATTACGGTCTACACCCTAAAAATGACCAATATTTTTGTATATATATCTATAATTACAAATTTTTGATTTTTATAAACGCCCTTCGATATCAATATAATCAATCTGCAGTTAATCGAAAATTTCTAAAATGGTTTAAAGAAGCAATACTCGATAATATCATCATATTTCACCATCGAGCTCCTATAATAGAATCCAAACATATTCTTCTTTCGAGAAAGACATATAGAGAGCCTTCTACCTTCCAAAAGGTATTTCCAAGACGCTAAACAGCTCACTTTAACATTTTCATCTTTTCTTAAACTGATTTTAATATTTAAGAGATATTCTTTTCTTTTCAGATTGGTTTGCCTATTGGAGCAAATCGGTTGAACATAATTTAAAATAGTTAGTAGTAATTGACTGTCAAATATTTAGGAGTTGGTTACCACACAATCCTCGGTACCTCGGTATAGTTACCTTACATACAAACAATTTTCCATTTTTGGATATCCATATTACGTGAACACTACTATCTTAAGTATTCTTTGTCGCGCGCTAATATAAAATACATATAAAATTATCGAGTGAGTTCCTTACGCTATGGATATCTAGTTGGTGTAAGCTGAATACGTGCTGGTGTTGCTTTTACTCAATTGTCAATATAGTGAAGACTAGTACAAGTTAGCAGATAAAAATATTACCAAAGAAATTATATACTCTTCTTCTAATGTGCAAGGTAAGTAAATAATATACAATAATATAAATTAATTTCAAATAACAGTTGCTTTTAATCTTTATTAGTCTCAACAATAATAGAACGTATTATTGGGAGTATTCCTGATGCGATAGTTCTTATGAAGCTATGTTAAAACAATACACTCATTCTGTTCTCTCCGGTTGCTCCATTAACTTATCTTTCCACAGCTCAACTGATTAACGCCTGCATATTATCAACATCAGCACAACGATTTTATTTGAAATAGACACCTGAAATAATTCGAAATTGGAATTATATTCATTTTGCAATAGATATGGAATACTTGGAAAATCCTATTATGCCAAAGGACAACAAAAGATGTAATTAACTAAAATAGGATAAGCATCATCTACCCTAATATCAATTGTAGCACTAGCTTGCATAGCTTTCCCAGAAGCATTAATTTATTAGAATTAATTGACATAGGGTCGTGAGGAGGTTTGACATTCCGAAGTTAGCTGCGACAATATTGTGTACTTTCTCTTTAAGATCTCCCAGAGAGCAGTTCCTACAAAATTTTCGAATCGAACGATGAAAAAATTTTCAGTCTCAAAGAGTTCATGCAGAAGAACAACCAGCTTAAGCTGAACATATTCAGTGTTGTACGAAATTAAAGACTAGTATACAAAAACATCAGATAACACTGTGCATCAAACAATTACATGGTCTGTATGTGAATTTAGTTGGATGTTTCAGATTGTATCATCAATAAGATCTAAGGAAGGCCATTTGTTTTTGTTAATTCGAACAACTGTAACAATATGCAGTTGACCACTAACAACATTATCTTGGTTCTACTAAAAGAACAATAGGTAAGGTACTGATTTACTGAGGAGGCTTCGTACCTATCTACAGTACGTCATTGATAGGATGTTAGTTTACATCTGTCCCAATTTTGGATATTCGAAAAATAATATATTATGGTGGGTCTAAATTTCCATGGTTATTCACTATTGGCTCTACTTGCCTAACTCTGAGTAGCTTCCTTTCTGAACTTATTATGTATTGTTGAACTAGAGTTCGTATTATCACTTGAAATGAATTCATATATATTAATGGCAATATCTTGATAAAAATATATTTTTCACTTGGTTAAGTTTAACAATATTTTATTTCTCGTGAGTAGGATTACCTCAATAAATAGGATCTGGAGGGGATCAACTGAATAGTTTTATTTTTGTAGACAGGTATTGGTGGGGATTTTTTTTGGATAACGTTTTAAAATAAAACCTACTCACTTTTGGTCAAGTCCGACTTAAGATTATTTGTTTTTGTTAAGAATGCTTGCACTCACTTATATATCCATCATCTCTCTGTTGTTACAATTGACTCTAGGTTCAGAGTCGAACATTCAAGCTTCTAAACCGGAGAGCAAATATTTTACTTTTGCAGAAAATGGTACACATCTTAAAGGTATTACATTAGGTGGTTGGTTAGTTACTGAACCTTATATAACACCATCTCTTTATAAAAATGCCACCAAAATTGCTAATGGTAAAAACTCAAACATAACTATCGTTGATGAATACACTCTATGTCAAGCCTTGGGATCCAATGATGCTAAGGCGTTATTAGACCAACATTATAAAACTTGGATTACTGAAGACGATTTCAAGCAAATTAGTAATGATGGTTTTAACGCTGTTAAAATTCCAATTGGTTACTGGGCTTGGAAGTTAGAAGGTACTACCAATGTGTATCCAGGGAATTTTATATTTGAGGATCCATATGTTGGCACTATACAATATAAATATTTATCTAATGCTTTTAATTGGGCAGGTAAATACAATTTACAAATTGTCATCGACTTACATGGTGTTCCCGGTTCCCAAAATGGGTTCACTAGCTCTGGACAAAAATTGGATAAACCAACTTGGTTAGAAAAGGCAAATTCAACTGAAGTTACCTCTGCATTATTAATGGACCTCTTTCAAAGTATTACAACTCTCGGAAACTCATCTATAATTGCCGGTTTGGAACTAGTAAATGCACCTTTAGGTTCTGAATTAAACATGACATTGCTAACAGAGTTTTATGAAAATACTTTAAATAATTATGAAATTCTCAAAAATAAAGTTAATAATCCAGATTGGATGACAAATTTTATTATCCATGATGCTTTCCAATCTATTGGCTATTGGAGTGACAAGTTAAATCCATATTATGCTAATGGTAACAGTTCATATTTCAAGAATAAGAATTATACATTTAAATCAACAGATATTATAATTGATCATCACAACTATCAAGTTTTTAGTGAGAGCGACATATTTAGTAGTCAATACATCCGTCTAAATGGCGTTAGTCATTTTGCTGGTTGGATTGGCCAACAACTAAGTTCACATAGACAAATTATTGGCGCTTGGTCTGGTGCATTAACTGATTGTGCAACATGGCTTAATGGTGTCGATGAAGGTGCTAGATATGACGGTACTTTCAAGTCAAATTCAACAATCTATTCGTCTTTTGCTAAAAATCAAACATGTATATCCCAAAACTCAATTGGCAAATGGCCCAAAGAATATAAGAAGAGGGTTAGACAATTTATCGAAGCTCAACTATCTTCGTATACAAGTTATACTAATGGTTGGTTTTTCACAAACTGGAAAACTGAGAATGCACCTGAATGGGATTACCAACAGTTAAAGAAAAATGGTTTATTTCCACACCCGTTTAACAATCTTAAATATTTTGATAGTGACGGTAAGATGAAAGCATCACTGTCTTCTTCACTATATTCCGAATACCAAAGTGGTTTCACCACTACACTTAACCATGTCTATCAGACTGGGTTTTATAAGAATGCATCTACCACAATTAAGAGTCATTCAATTTTAAGCTCAATATTTGTTTGGAGTTTAATGTTCTTATGTTTTGCTCTTGGTATTGTTTCATTATTCTAGTAGATGTGATAATCACCAATACTAAATCAATCAATTGATATTTTTTTAAATTTACATAGATAATAGAAAATTAAGGTTATGATTATATTGCTTAATTTATTTTGTTAAGAAAATGAAGAACCATTATTAGTTTCTCAGTTTTGAAGCAAGAAATTTCTTTTTTCTTTAGTATATTGTTTAGTTAATTAAGAGGCTTTGAATTACAAAAGCAGATAATGCTAAACAAACGTTCATAGTAGATTTATCCATTCAGTCAAGAATGGAATTAAATTTATAGATGTTCTGTAGAGAGCAATTAAAATATGGTTTATTTTTAATTAAGAATATATCACAATTATATGGTAAAAATTGTATTTTTTAAAAAAAACATCGTAATAAATATCTGATTTTAATAATAATTAGTTATCGGCGGTTCACTAAAAATAATTCTCGTACTGTTTCTCTGATAGGCTTACAGATGTATCCATATTACAATTATTTCATCAATTTTAATTTAGATTTTAGAACTAAAGTAAAATATATAATTATAATATATTAGATTTAAGGAGGATATTATAACCATTAGCTTTCTATATAAATTTTAAATTCAGTTCAAAATTTGATAATTAGATTTATGAAATATATTTGATAAATAAATTTTCAATATTATTATGTTTGAAAATATGGTAAATGATTTAGCCATTTCTTCCCCAATATTCGAAATTTGATTTTTTCAAGGATTTGACTTGTTTTTACTGTTATAACTATTACTTTCAATTTTTAATGATCTGGAAATTAGATTTTGGAAAGTGACTCTATAACCTTTAAAGGATCAGAACTAGCATTTCTCTTCCAGTATTTTATTTACAGTATAGTTAGTACAAGAGATCTCATTGTGGTGATTATTGATTTCGTCTTCAAATGATTATGATGAATCTGGCGATGCCATCATCTTTCCGCCTCGCAAGTACACGATCAATAAGTTGAGATTTAAAAAGAAAGAAGCACAATTACTTGATGAGATCTTGAATTACAAATAATTATTTTATTGATCCAAATAATCGGAAGATTACTTTATCAAATGTGACACCACGCAGTCAAAAATAATTGTCACACAGAAGGGGCGATCTTACAAGAACATAACTATATTAATATTCTTGGAAAAAACATTGTTCTTCATTCGTCAAAGGCCTTACCAAATCTTCATGATGTGAAATTTTTGTTTTATATTTTTTGATCACGTCAGTTCGAAAGATGGAATTTTGATATCGAAATGCGGTATATAGCAATTGTCGATCTATGGTTAGGATACATAAGCATATATTGCGAAAAAAACACGTCTGATTAAAATGATACATAAAACCAACAGAATTGACAATTAATTCAAAATTTAAATAAAGCAACAAATCACTAGAAAAAAGTTTGCCATTAAACAGTTTAAATCTCATCATTTGAGATGTGTAGAGTAACTAACAATTAATGATAGTTTAACCAAAATCATCTAATTATAAGAGCCGTCATATTCCTTTTTCTGTAATATATAATATCATTGTAGATTTTTCAAATAAAAGAAATCTATTGTATTTTCAAGAGTTATTAATGGATTCTATGGAGATTCTGTAGTATACTTTTAAAGGAAAGATTGTGGTTAACAGTTCCAGAAAATGTACATAGGTAAATATTAAGTTTTTGGTTCCAAACAAAAGTATAGGTCAAATTCGCTTTACAATTAATATGTTTATTCAAAAAAACATCCCTAATTGAGTAAATGAGTACTATATTCAATTATATATTTTGTATCTTTTTGTAGCTTAAAATAGCTTCAACATATTTTGACTATTAACTATTACATATGAGTGCGTAATATGTTATTTGGTACACTGCAATATTAAAATCTTTGTCCATAATTACCTGAAAAGAATTCACGTGAAAACTCAAGTCTCATTTCTATTTATTTCGATAATATCTTGACATCATTTGTACAGAATACAGTTGCATGAAAAAACGGCAAAATAAAATCCTCAATTGAATCTGTTGCTAGGAAACATTATTCAAAGTTAATGCTATTGCTAATTGATATATTATTAGCCTAACATGCGAAGTGATCTTGAGTCCCCAGAAATGCTTAAATTTAAAGCATTCAGGATTCAAAGATGGTCCCAGAGAGCTTTGAAGCAATCAAAGAGGAGAAAATCAATGCTGTTACAGACCACCGTTGTTAATTTGAAAAAAATGAACTTACGCTTAATTTAGTTTTAATGGCCATGAATTGTATGACATTGCTAATAGATAGACAAAAAAGACAGTATCCCCTAGATTTAATATTAATTTTTACCTTAAAATTAATGATGAGATGTTTAAGTTGAATTGCCATTGATTTATTCTTCAGGGCTAATGGTAGAATTAGATACACATACACTTCATTATCCATTTATCACTGATTTTCTTAGAATTAGTTTCTGACTGTATAACATTATGCTTCAAATTTTTTTAAATTCCAAATAGTCTGAAAGGAAGAATTTAATTTAATATTTTATACCAATGAACCAGTTTATTTTTTAAGGAATTGTAATGTGATAATTTGATGACCGCATCTCAAATTAAGGTAACCTAAAAGGTAATTCATTCAAAATTATTAATTGGAGAGGAAATTCGCTTCATTCTAGCTAGAGCAACCAACGGGAGAGCAAAATTTGGGAAATATATTTAATTCCATATTGCGGTGATTTAAAAGATTTAATCAATATTATGAACATATATCAAACAATAAGGTTTTTAAAGTAATAAGCAATTTATAAGAATAATTTTCTAGTTTTGTTCAAGTTAAACTAAAAACTACAAAAAAAGTGCATTAACTTCTATTTCTCAACTCTAATGGTTCCAATATGATACTTATAGTACTCTTTTAAGTCATTTTAACTTACGATATTTGAGCTATTCTTTCTCATCAAATTGGCCATCGGAGATTTAAATAAACAGAACGATTAAATAAGAAGAAAAATGAAACATTTTGAGCAAATTTATCCAATAAGATTAATACGAAATGAAATCCACATCAATTAACCGTAGAGAGATACAGCTGCTCTATTTTTTTGTCTCAAAATATAAACAATACTCAGCTATTTTGTTGTTTAAGATAGAGGGGATATTTATCATACTACAAATAATGAAATAAAATATAAAATTAATATACGAAGTACTATATACAATACAAAATAAAATGGGACAAAATATTAGCCTAATATAAAAGATAATTGACTAATATCCACTTGACCTTAAAATAATATGTTCGAATATTTAATGGTAATTTAAATATAAAATTATTACTCAATGACATTAATTTTATTTCCTCACAGGTATATTACAAATGGATTAATAAAAGTTGAGGGGAATAAGCTATATAATTCAATTTAAAAATGATTCTTGATCATATCCTCTAAGAAGTCATAAAACTTCAAGTCTGAAGCATTCCTTAATCCAATCTTTATATCAATTATAGGACCACAGGCTTTACCAAATTGTACACTATAAGCTCCTTCATCAACAGTAATTAAATTAAGAGATAAGGCCTTATACAACTCTGAGTATGAATCGAAGAAAACCCCCTTACTAACAGCTCTGACAAATAATCCTGAAATAACTTCTTATTCACTGGCTAAATCTGATTTTAAATTACATGGATAACAAGAGACCGATACACAATTAATTTCATTAACAGTATTTTGATTAGTAGCTCAAGCTTTAGCTTAGAGAATCTTTTCAGCTTTTAATCAGGATACAAACATAATGATTCACCGAAATAATGTGCTTGACATGAAGATCCCTTAATAGAGGTCAATGATAAAGGATTAAACAAATGATATATCTCGCCAAAAGAGATGCTTTGTTGTTATTGACGTTAATAAAGACGAACAGTGACTAATATTTCAAATTACTGTATATTATTATATATATAATGCTTATCTTGTACATTAAAAGAAGAATAGAAGATTTTTTTGGTAAAAGACATATTTGCAAACTTGTACTAATCCCCACAGTATAAACTATTAGAAATAAAATACCACCTACAATTAATTTGTATACAATAACAGAATTTTAATATTCGACGAATTTCCCTAGCGTTCAACAAAGAATACGCATTTTTCAG